>NW_006795797.1:508788-534242 GCF_000442215.2 Lipotes vexillifer | reverse complement strand
GATGATCTCTAAAAAAAAAGAGGTAAATTAAAAAAAAAAAAAAAAAAAAAAAAGATGGGCATAGTAGAGCTATACCAGAACCCGTGGCAATGCTTATATTCTAAACATCAAACATATGTTGAGTTCAGAGCCACATCATGACTTCCATGGGCCCTAGACATGTTTGCCTTCAGGGACTCCTTCCTCCATTAAAAAATATAAAAATTATATTTTATAATCACGTTAGTAAAGAGCATACATTAATACCATATATCAAAACATTTTCTTTGACCTAAACATTGTTTTTTCTTCTGACTTTAAAAGAAGTTATATTTTCATGGTATAGGGAAGCAAAATTTGACAGCCCAAAAAGCATTTCTGTGGCATGAGGATTATTTTAGGCTGATTAGACAGACAGGAAGTCTGTCTTTTTACCTCCCCATTAGCTGCCTAAAGAATTTATATAAAGAAAAGCACTATCCAGGAAAAGCACTATCACCAAGGATACCTACAAAGAATATGGGCTAATTGTAGCAGGGGAGCCCAGCAAGACCTGAAGACCAAAGTCCTCTCTGTGTCCCACTGCCTCTGCGTGACGCATCGAACATTTGTTTACCAAACATTTGTTTTTCAATCTCCATGTGAACTGCCTTCCTTCTCTTTGAGGTCCAAACCCCTACCCCCTTCTTCTTTTCTCAGATGGCATATAAGCCCCAATTGCCTAATATATACTTAGACCCTATATTCTTGTGGAACCCTCGTACATACATAATTATGTTTGATTTTCTCCTGTTGATCTGTCTCATTCAATTTTATTCTTAAACCAGCTAGAAGAACCTAGAAAGGGTAAAGGGAAAGATCTCTCTCCTCCCCCAGAGTGGGCGCCTAAAATTATTGTGGGCCCTTGGTACAGCACCTACTGTGCTCAGTGGATATCTGCCCTGATTATTATTGCCTGACTGCAGTTCTTCTCCTTCTGGACTTTTTACCTAAACCAATAGATATTTTTTTCCTTTCTTAGTCAGTGAAGTAAGTTTTTCAACATATCTAGAGCTGTGATTGGTGTGTCAGTGTGTTAGGGGCTGCGGAGTGAGGATCATCTATGGCAGGAAAGTGACCACACTAAATGTGTTTGTTTTCTAATTGGAGAGCAAGACTTATGCACAGAAACCCATTGAAGACAATTCTAAACCACTAAATTTGTAGATAATATTTAAATGTGATCCTCTCCCTAAATATAAGACTGTAAATACCTTTCATGTTGACCACAATCATGGATTATTATTATAATATGGAAATATTTTGGGTCATTGGAGATCAACATTTCTTATAAAGCCCTCTAGTTCTTTAAACCTTACTTGAAGTTGTCAGGTCCATACTCTACCTAGCAAAGATAATCTCCCATGTAGTGAGCAAATGCTCACTAATTTCTTCCATACTAGTTGAAAAGAGGCAAAGAAATACAACTTTGGCATTGACAACCCCCCCTGCCCCCCCCACCCAGTATAGAAGTGGAGGTCCCCTGCCTTAGACTGTAATTAGGATTATCTTTGCCCTGGGCCCTTATCTCTCACCACAGACTCTTCTTAAATGGGAAACTCAGCTATCTGGAGGCTGACAGCAGGCTAAGTCATTACTCAGAATTCATTGTCCATCCCTGAGTAATTCCCTGATTAGACAACTTAGCAAGTGCCAGCTGGGTTTGACCTGAGTTTACTTGAGAATTTATTCTTTCCTCATAATCCTTCAGAATATTCTTTGATATCAGTTTGGTGGGTTAGATATAATAATGGTTTTCAGGTTTAGATTTGGGGACTGGTGGGCTTTTTTTTTTAAGAGTTCTTCTCTGACTTAAACAACTACACTGTACCCAACAAACCAGGAGATGGGCATGGGGTGGGAAGAGGTCTAATATTTATTAATCCACTTGTAAGGCATTTTGCAATACAATATTTCACTTAATTCTCACAATATTTCTATGAGGTATTTACCCCTCTATCACTAGTGAGGGAACTGAGGTTGACTATTCATGAACCTTGCTCCAAGTCACATAGCTAGTAAATGACAGAACTGGATATTGATCTAAATTTAATAGTTAAGAGCACAGGCTTTAAGCCAGACTGTCTGGGCCTAAATTTAGGCTCCATCACTTACTAACTATGTGCCTTTCTTTCCTATACTTTACCCATCACTCACTTCTAGCCACACTGGCATCTTTACTGCTTGTGACTCCTATCTTGGTTCTTCACACTTTCTGTTCCCTTCTTCTGGAACAAGGTCTCTGCAGATATCCAAATGATTTGCCCCCTTACCACATTTATGCCTTTGCTCAGAGGTCAGCCTTGTGTAGCCAATCAATAAATATTTTTTGAGCACTACTATGAGGTGAGCAGTGTTCTAGGAATTTCATGTAAATCAGGAAATAAACAAACAAATATTCCTGCCCTGATAAAGATTACATCCTAGCAGTGAGGGAGAAACAGTGGTTGACTAAAAAACAAGTCAATTATGTTATATTAAAAGGTGATACATACTATGAAAAAAAGAGACTAAGGCAGATTCAATATTAATTCAGGCAATAATAGTAGGGCTCATGAAGATGTTAACATAGAATGGATATGGGGTATAAGAAAAAACATAACAGGGATAAAAACTAAAAGTCTTTGGAGCCAAACTACCAGAATTATGAAATTGTCAATTTGTCTTGGTTCCTACAGTTTTTCCTGGTCCCTGAAACCTCCTCAGCCAGGCCACCTGTCCTCTGAAGTTCTCAAGATTGAGTTCTGCTATCCTTTGACCTAAGATCACAAAGTCTTAAACCATGAGGAATAGAAATTAACTCATGTGTGGTTTGATGCCCTCCCAATGAGGAAAATTAAGGAAGCAATAACAAAAGATTTTTTTTAGTAATTTGCATATGCTCAAAAACTACCCATAATCCAGCAATTAAGATATTGTTGCCTGTAATAGGTGAGCAGTAAATACCCTTCTCCATGATGATACGTCCATTTAATGTGAGCTGTTTAATACAGCTATGAGGGTCTCATTGTATATGTAGGGGCACTTGTGTGTAACGAAAAAGCAAGCAAGCAAAAATTAAATATGTTGTGGCACTACAGTTATTTCTGGACCCTTGTACTGGTAAGAATTTAATTACAGTCATCCTTTCAAAAATAAATTAATTCCTTTATAGTAATTTGTCCTCAGATGAATCTGAAGACCTAACATTCAGTATCCGCAACTCATTTGGGCTAAAAATAAATTTTTGAAGGTTTAATCCAGTGTACTTATATTACATTAAGCTCTGCTTGAAGAGTTTTATTCCACTATGATACAGGCAGGGATACCATGAAAAGAATTGTAAAGCAGGAAAAAAGTGTGAAAATTATTCAGCATAGTTAGCTTATCTTTCATGTTAGTTTCTTGAAAATGAATTGCTGGTATGAGTTATTCTTCAGTAGCTATGCCACGATAGAATTAGCAAAGGACTCACTATTTCCCCACTAAAACACTAATTAATATCTGTACCACTATTCTGAACTAGTGTAATGTAAAAGCTGTTTCATAGTAGTCTTCCAATGTGTGTTAATAATTCCATCATTCTGATTCCCCTACATGAGAATGTCATATTTTCAGCCTGGCCCACAGTTGGAGGTGACCACTGAACAGCAGATATCTTATTTAACTCTGTTCTCTCCTACCATCCTGCCCTCCTCGATTCCCCACTCCCCACCCCAATAATGCCTCCTCTGGCCCAGTCAACAAATCTAGAAATTAGTTAACTCTTCAGGTACATTTTCTACATGCCAAATGTTGGAATACAGTTGAACCTTGAACATCACAGCCTTGAACTGCCTGAGTCCCCTCATACATATATTTTTTCAATAAATATATTGGAAAATTTTTTTTGAGATTTGCAACAATTTGAAAAAACTTGCAGATAAGCTGCATAGCCTAGAAATACCAAAAAAGTTAAGAAAAAGTTTTGTCATAAATGCATAAAATGTATGTAGCTCCCAGTCTACCCTTACATAGGCATAAGGTAATATTTAATATTAATGTGTTAGCTTTCTTATTGTTTTATAACTTTGTTTTCAAAGAATTACATTACTGTACAGTATGCCTTCCTCTTGTAATTGGAGAAACAGTGTATTAGCCGATCATCATAAGTATGTTGGGTTTTTTTAGTGTAAAAATGTTTCCAATACTGTATTATGAATATGGCTGAAAAACCAAATGCTATAAAAAATTTATAAGGATCCATTCATTAGTGTATAGGCTAGGCAACCATGAAGCAGTCGTATTGTTGCTTCTTCATTGTCAATGTATAAATGGCTATACCTGTAAGTAAATATTCTTTTTCACATTATCTTTTTCTTTTTGATCAAGTCTAATGTTAATAATGTGTGTAACATCTACATTGTTTTGTACCATATAAGACAATATTAACGTAGGTACTGACAGACAGATGATTCATCTTATAAACAAATGACATAAACTTCCAATATCAATAAATACATTACAGTACTGTAAATGTATTTTCTTCATGATTTCCTTAATAACATTTTCTCTTCTCTAGCTTACTTTATTGTAAGAATGCAGTATATAATACATATAACATTCAAAATATCTGTTAATCAACTACTTATATTATCAGTAAGGCTTCTGGTCACCAGTAGGCTATGAGTAGTTAAGTTTTGGGGAAGTCAAAAGTTATATGTGGATTTTCAACTGTGCATGGGGTCGGTGCCACTGGCCCCCAAGTTGTTCAAGGGTCAACTGTATATTTTTCATTGATTTGTCAGGCATCAGATAATTTGTAGACATTGAGTTTATCAGGTATTTAAGCTTTGTCTATAATATGCCAAAGAACAGATGGAAATGGATTTTTCATTAAATTAATCAGCTATTTAGGCAGATTGTGTGAGGAATTACCTGAAACTCCTATTAGTCATTTTCTTTGCAGAGATTTTCCTTGAAGTCTATCTGTGCCACACTGAAGGTAATAAGATGTTCTTCTTCCTTCAAATTTCCAAAGGAAGTTTCTGAAGATATTTTGTGAGAAGAGTGTCTTTTCTCATTTGTGTTAACACAGCATTTTGTCCACATATTTATTACAGTCTAGCTGATAAGATTTGAAATCACCGAAGTCAGGACTGAATATTTGTTACTGATATCACTAGTGCCTCTAGCATGTATGTCACATAGTAGGAATGCAAAAATGGCTGTTAAAATAATTCAGTGTCCTTAATTATATCCAAATATTTCATAAGTTTCACATTGATTTTCATCTTTAGTGTATATGTTCAGGAAAGAAAGTTTTTAAAAATCAGTACAGTACTGGCTCATGACACTGCTTTGAGAAAGAGACCTGTGTTCTTCTTACTTGCTGCAAGTGACGAATCCCTTCTTCTCCCAAACTTGGTCTCGGTTGTGTCTTTTGGCTCAACATCTGCTAAGAGGCAAACACAGTTTTTTGGGTAACACTCCCATTTCAGGGAAAATGCTAACAGATGATTTTGAATAAGTGTGTGGTATTAGTAGAGGTGGAAGAAAGACGTAAAGGATGGGTGTTACATAATGGTATCAAATAATAGAAGAAGAAATACATGATCTTGACAAGGTCATTCCCTACAAAAATTGTGCAGTCATAAAGTTTGTTTCCAGTGGCCCTCCATGTCTCTCCGGCCACCTTCCTCTCAGAACTCAGTGCATCAGCTAGGTAGAGCCCTAATAATTTTCCCTCTACATTTTCTGAAACTACATATAGTTTTCTAATCCCCAACTGCTTAAGATCCTTCAGAACAGAAAACCTCAGATTTGACACAATACCAGGTCTTATTCTCTTTTTTGGTATACTGAAAATAAAATACTGAATAAAAAAAAATAAAATAAAAAAGAGTAAAGTTTGGAAACTAAAGAAAAATAGTAAAGAATCTGTTTTCTTCCCCATTCAGAATTTTTTGTGACTGTACCTGATAATCATGTATTTGGGGGAGAGATTATGTAAAGCCAAACTTACATTTAGAAGGCTACTTTCAACATAAAAAACTACTAAGGTGGCCAAATGGAAGAAACCAGCTTTTGTTAAGTCATCTCAGTTGGTCAATGGTTGTTCAGCATTATAAACAAACAAATAAATAAGCAAGCTTAGATAAGGCAACTTCCACACTTTGGGGCATGAAATGCCAGCCATTTCACTGAGCTGTAATCAATAATAGATAAGTCATCCTAACTATATATGTCTGGCCCAGGGCACTTATTTTCATTCTAATCAGTCAGATTCTGACAGATTTCTGAAGGTGGTAGGAAACAAAGACCTGGAAAGTTGAGTAAGAAAGATAGGATATATGTGTGTTGTTGTTGTTTTAATTTTTATTTTATATTGGATTATAGTTGATTAATAATGTTGTGGTAGTGTCAGGTGTACAGCAAAGTGGTTCAGTTATATATATATTTATCTATTCTTTTTCAAGTTCTGTAATAACCTAAATGGGAAAAGAACTTGGTTTTTAATTGGCATGGTATGGTAAATATTCAAGTAAACTCATCCATAATTTTAGTTGAAAGTTTTTTAGCATACCTCTTCCTAACATAGATCTGTAGGTTTTTCTTACATCTAGAAATAAAAATCACTCATAATTCTAGCTAAAAGTTTTTTGTGTACCTCATTCTAAGATGATGCTACATAGTTTTCCATAGTATCATTAAAATCTTATTCCTCTTGGGAAATTAGAAATAGCTTTACAGACTTACTATTCTCCTGTTCATTCTGTTCACCAATGCAAAATAGTATTGGAAATAATTTTTTCAAATTCCCTCCCTCCAAAAAAAAGAGAGAGAAGTTGTTTATCTGATTATTGAAAATGGAAAAAGACTCTTCTTGGGTTCTCCTTGCAGGGAGGCAGAACCCAGTCCACTCATCTCCTTCTCCAAGGGAAGCACACTTGAGGAAGAGTTCAGTTCACTCCACAAATCCCCATGCAGACAGACAGCCCTAAAGCTAGACCTAGCGAACAGGACTAGGAAGTATGGTGTAGATACAGATCTAAGTCACATAACAAAATACAGCTTTTTTTAAAAAATGAAGCTGATATTTTGATTTATATCTGTATGAAACTTGGGTCTGCTTCTCAATTTGGAACTCAGGGGCTAGAAAGTGATGTTTGTAATTATTACCCACAAACCACAATAGAAATTGAAAAATGTGATCTCATTGGCCTGTAACTTAAAATCCCAGAATAAAATTCTATGTGTGCCACCATCACAGAGCGGGCATGACATGTTCCTTATGCATTTGGGTGGAATTGTGCTGTCCAATATGGTAGCCACTAGCCACACGTGGCTACTGAGTATTTGAAATGTGAGTGGTCTGAATCGAGAGGTGCTGTAAATGTAATAGACACACAAGATTACAAAGACTTGGTTAAAAAAAGTATATCTCAATAATTTTTATATTGATTATATGTTGACATGGTAATATTTTAGATATATTGAATTAAATAAGATGTATTATTAAAATAATTTTAAGGTTTTTTTTTTTTTTTTACTTTTTAATGTAGTTTCTAGAAAATTCAAAATTCCACATGTAGCTTAAATTTTATTTTTATTGGACAACCCTGAGTTAGAACACTGAAGAAAGTGCTTTTCTTTTTCAAGATGTGGATAATGTCAAGACATAGGAGGTCTTGGGCAAATGTAGTTAAAATAAGAGGACAAAACAAAGAGAATGGAAATCAGTGGCACTATTATACAATGCCTACAACTAATTCCTATGTTGAAGTTCTATTTGGGGTTAAGTTATTATTTTCTTTGCAATTTACTCTTTGTGATTATACATAGTGTTTCCACTAAAATTCCAATCTCAAAATAGGATTCTGTGTTATTTTTTTGAACCCCAAATAATTAAACTCAAATGAGTTTCTTTATACTTTGAGTAAATAAAAATAATTTTCTCTGTTATAAAGGGCAAATAGACCAATTTCCCCATTTCTCTCTCTCTCTCTCTCTCTCTCTCTCTCTCTGTGTGTGTGTGTGTGTGTGTGTGTGTGTGTGTGTGTGTGTGTATGTTTCCTTGGAAATGTAGTAAATTTGAGTCCTTATGATAACTTTTGAAATATAGATAAATCTCTTTAGGAATTAAGCTGACTCTCCAGTTTTCACAACGTAGCAATACCTCTAAAGTTGCAGGCCAAATAACTTCTAGATATGTCAGAACGTACTTCCAAAATTATCTCAAGTGTTCCTCATGGAATGTATGGGAGAAGGTCAGAAGGTATGGCGAGATAGTGAATCCTTTGTCTGTCTTCTTCATTGCTGTATAACGTATGTGAAATTTTGTCCCAACTTCATAGTCACTGTTGCCCTTCGTTACATGCATGTAGATCTGTTAATGCTTACCCTGTATATGTTGTGTTCTCAGTTCTATATATGGAAGGATGTTTTTGTTGGCATGATTATGTTATTTCTCTAACATTATTTAAACTATGGGCTGAGTCTGAGCAGATACAAATCCTTACTGAATATAAATGTTAATCCAGCACTGAGAAATTATGATAGAATGAGCTAAAACTAAAGTGGTTACCTGCTAAAATGATGAGAGTGTTCTAGAAGCTGAGTCAGTCACCATGGTTGCTGGTGAGACACTGGGAAAAGTAACATTCAGGATTGATTTTTTTATTGAAGTATAGTTGATTTACAGTATTATATTAGTTTCAGGTATAAAACATAGAGATTCAGCATTTTTATAGATTATGCCCCATATTATCAATATTGGCTATATTCCGTGTGTTGTGCAATATATTCTTTTTTAAAACTTTTTAAAATTAATTTAATTTATTTTTTTTATACAGCAGGTCCTTATTAGTCATCAATTTTATACACATAGTATATACATGTCAATCCCAATTGCTCAATTCATCACACCTGCACCCCGCCACCGCTTTCCCTCTTTGGTGTCCATACGTTTGTTCTCTACATCTCTGTCTCAATTTCTGCCCTGCAAATCGGTTCATCTGTACCATTTTTCTAGGTTCCACATACGTGCGTTAATATACAATATTTGTTTTTCTCTTTCTGACTTACTTCATTCTGTATGACAGTCTCTGGATCCATCCACATCTCTACAAATGACCCAATTTCGTTCCTTTCTATGGCTGAGTAATATTCCATTGTATATGTGTACCACATCTTCTTTATCCATCTGTCTGTCGATGGGCATTTAGGTTGCTTCCATGATCTGGCTATTGAAAATAGTGCTGCAATGAACACTGGGGTGCATGTGTCTTTGTTGTTGTTGTTGTTAGTTTCTGCTTTATAACAAAGTGACTCAGTTATACATATACATATGTTTCCATACCTCTTCCCTCTTGCGTCTTCCTCCCTCCCACCCTCCCTATCCCACCCCTCTAGGTGGTCACAAACCACCGAGCTGATCTCCCTGTGCTATGCGGCTGCTTCCCACTAGCTATTTTACGTTTGGTAGTGTATATATATCCATGCCACTCTCTCACTTTGTCCCAGATTACCCTTCCCCCTCCCCATATCCTCAAGTCCATTCTCTAGTAGGTCTGTGTCTTTATTCCCGTCTTACCCCTAGGTTCTTCATGACCTTTTCTTTTCTTTTTTCCTTAGATTCCATATATATATGTGTTAGCATATGATATTTGTTTTTCTCTTTCTGACTTACTTCACTCTGTATGACAGACTCTAGGTCCATCCACCTCACTACAAATATCTCAATTTCGTTTCTTTTTATGGCTGAGTAATATTCCATTGTATATATGTGCCACATCTTCTTTATCCATTCATCTGATGATGGACACTTAGGTTGCTTCCATGTCCTGGCTATTGTAAATAGAGCTGCAATGAACATTTTGGTACATGACTTTTTTTGAATTATGGTTTTCTCTGGGTATATGCCCAGTAGTGGGATTGCTGGGTTGTATGGTAATTCTATTTTTAGTTCTTTAAGTAACCTCCATACTGTTCTCCATAGTGGCTGTATCAATTTACATTCCCACCAACAGTGCAAGAGGGTTCCCTTTTCCCAACACCCTCTCCAGCATTTGTTGTTTGTAGATTTTCTGATGATGCCCATTCTGACTGGTGTGAGGTGATACCTCATTGTAGTTTTGATTTGCATTTCTCTAATAATTAGTGATGTTGAGCAGCTTTTCATGTGCTTCTTGGCCATCTGTATGTCTTCTTTGGAGAAATGTCTATTTAGGTCTTCTGCCCATTTTTGGACTGGGTTGTTTGTTTTTGTAATATTGAGCTGCATGAGCTGTTTATATATTTTGAAGATTAATCCTTTGTCCGTTGATTCGTTTGCAAATGTTTTCTCCCATTCTGAACGTTGTCTTTTCATTTTGTTTGTGGTTTCCTTTGCTGTGCAAAATCTTTGAAGTTTCATTAGGTCCCATTTGTTTATTTTTGTTCTTATTTCCATTACTCTAGGAGGTGGGTCAAAAAAGATCTTGCTGTGATTTATGTCAAAGAGTTTTCTTCCTATGTTTTCCTCTAAGAGTTTTATACTGTCCGGTCTTACATTTAGGCCTCTAATCCATTTTGAGTTTATTTTTGTATATGGTGTTAGGAAGTGCTCTATTTTCATTCTTTTACATGTAGCTGTCCAGTTTTCCCAGCACCACTTATTGAAGAGACTGTCTTTTCTCCATTGTATATTCTTGCCTCCTTTGTCATAGATTAGTTGACCGTAGGAGTGTGGGTTTATCTCTGGGCTTTCTCTCCTGTTCCATTGATCTATGTTTCTGTTTTTGTGCCAGTACCATATTGTCTTGATTACTGTTGCTTTATAGTATAGTCTGAAGTCAGGGAGTCTGATTCCTCCAGCTCCGTTTTTTTCCCTCAAGACTGCTTTGGCTATTCTGGGTCTCTTGTGTCTCCATACAAATTTTAGGATTTTTTGTTCTAGTTCCATGAACACTGCCATTGGTAATTTGATAGAGATTGCATTGAATCTGTAGAGTGCTTTGGGTAGTATAGTCATTTTCACAATGTTGATTCTTCCAATCCAAGAACATGGTATATCTCTCCATCTGTTAGTATCATCTTTAATTTCTTTCATCAGTGTCTTATAGTTTTCTGCATACAGGTTTTTTGTCTCCCTAGGTAGATTTATTCCTAGGTATCTTATTCTTTTTGTTGCAGTGGTAAATGGGAGTGTTTCCTTAATTTCTCTTTCAGATTTTACATCATTAGTGTATAGGAATGCAAGAGATTTCTGTGCATTAATTTTGTACGCTGCAACTTTACCAAATTCATTGATTAGCTCTAGTAGTTTTCTGGTGGCATCTTTGGGATTCTCTATGTATAGTGTCATGTCATCTGCAAACAGTGACAGTTTTACTTCTTCTTCTCCAATTTGTATTGCTTTTATTTCTTTCTCTTCTCTGATTGCTGTGGCTAGGACTTGCAAACCTGTGTTGAATAAGAGTGGCAAGAGTGGACAACCTTGTCTTGTTCCTGATCTTAGAGGAAATGCTTTCAGTTTTTCACCATTGAGAATGATGTTTGCTGTGGGTTTGTCATATATGGCCTTTATTATGTTGAGGTAGGTTCCCTCTATGCCCACTTTCTGGAGAGTTTTTATCATAAAAGGGTGTTGAATTTTGTCAAAAGCTTTTTATGCATCCATTGAGATGATCATATGGTTTTTCTCCTTCAATTTGTTAATATGGTGTATCATATTGACTGATTTGCATATATTGAAGAATCCTTGCATTCCTGGTATAAACCCCACTGATCATAGTGTATGATCCTTTTAATGTGTTGTTGGATTCTGTTTGCTAGTATTTTGTTGAGGGATTTTGCATCTATATTCATCGGTGATATTGGTCTGTAATTTTCTTTTTTGTAGTATCTTCATCTGGTTTTGGTATCAGGGTGATGGTGGCCATGTAGAATGAGTTTGGGAGTGTTCCTTCCTCTGCAATTTTTTGGAAGAGTTTGAGAAGGATGGGTGTTAGCTCTTCTCTAAATGCTTGATAGAATTCACCTGTGAATCCATCTGGTCCTGGACTTTTGTTTGTTGGAAGATTTTTAATCACAGTTTCAATTTCATTACTTGTGATTGGTCTGTTCATATTTTCTATTTCTTCCTGGTTCAGTCTTGGAAGGTTATACCTTTCTAAAAATTTGTCCATTTCTTCCAGGTTGTCCATTTTATTGGCATAGAGTTGCTTGTAGTAGTGTCTTATGATGCTTTGTATTTCTGTGGTGTCTGTTGTAACTTCTTTTTCATTTCTAATTTTATTGATTTGAGTCCTCTCCCTCTTTTTCTTGATGAGTCTGGCTAATGATCTATCAATTTCCTTCATTTTCTCAAAGAACCAGCTTTTAGATTTATTGATCTTTGCTCTGTTTTCTTTGTTTCTATTTCATGTATTTCTGCTCTCATCTTGATGATTTCTTTCCTTCGGCTAACTTTGGGTTTTGTTTGTTAGGTTAGATTGTTTATTTGAGGTTTTTCTTGTTTCTTGAGGTAGGCTTGTATAGCTATAAACTTCCCTCTTAGAACTGCTTTTGCTGCATCCCATAGGTTTTTCATTGTCGTGTTTTCATTGTCATTTTTGTCTAGGTATGTTTTGATTTCTTTTTTGATTTCTTCAGTGATCTCTTGGTTATTTAGTAACGTATTATATAGCCTCCATGTGTTTGTTTTTTTTACGTTTTTTCCCCTGTAATTCATTTCTAATCTCATAGCATTGTGGTGAGAAAAGATGCTTGATATGATTTCAATTTTCTTCATTTTACTGTGGCTTGATTTGTTACCCAAGATGTGATCTATACTGGAGAATGTTCTGTGCACACTTGAGAAGAAAGTGTAATCTGCTGTTTTTGCATGGAATGTCCTATAAATATCAACTAAATCTATCTGGTCTATTGTGTCATTTAAAGCTTCTGTTTCCTTATTTATTTTCATTTTGGATGATCTATCCTTTGGTGTAAGTGAGGTGTTAAGGTACCCCACTAGTATTGTTTTACTGTCAATTTCCTCTTTTATAGCTGTTAGCAGTGCCTTATGTATTGAGGTGCTCCTATGTTGGGTGCATATATATTTATAATTTTTATATGTTCTTCTTGGATTGACCCCTTGATCATTATGTAGTGTCCTTCCTTGTCTCTTGTAACATTTTTTATTTTAAAGTCTGTTTTATCTGATATGAGTATTGCTACTCCATCTTTCTTTTGACGTCCATTTGCATGGAATATCTTTTTCCATCACCTCACTTTCAGTCTGTATGTGTTCCTAGGTCTGAAATGGGTCTCTTGTAGACAGCATATAGATGTGTCTTGTTTTTGTATCCATTCAGCAAGCCTGTGTCTTTTGTTTGGAGCCTTTAATCCATTCACGTTTAAGGTAATTATCGATATATATGTTCCTATGACCATTTTCTTAATTGTTTTGGGTTTGTTTTTGTAGGTCCTTTTCTTCTCTTGTGTTTCCCACTTAGAGAAATTCCTTTAGCATTTGTTGTAGACCTGGTTGGTGGTGCTGAATTCTCCTAGCTTTTGCTTGTCTGTAATGCTTTTGATTTCTCTATTGAATCTGAATGAGATTCTTGCCAGGTAGAGTAATCTTGGTTGTAGGTTCTTCCCTTTCATCACTTTAAGTACATCATGCTACTCCCTTCTGGCTTGTACATTTTCTGCTGAGAAATCAGCTGTTAAGCTTATGGGAGTTCCCTTGTATGTTATTTGTCAATTTTCCCTTGCTGCTTTCAATAATTTTTCTTTGTCTTTAATTTTTGCCAGTTTTATTACTATGTGTCTTAGTGTTTTTCTCTTTGGGTTTATCCTGTATGGGACTCTCTGTGCTTCCTGGACTTGGGTGGCTATTTCCTTTCTCATCTTAGGGATGCTTTTGACTATAATCTCTTCAAATATTTTCTCTAGTCCTTTCTCTCTCTCTTCTCCTTTGGGACCCCTATAATGCAAATGTTATTGCGTTTAATGTTGTCCCAAGGTCTCTTAGGCTGTCTTCATTTCTTTTCATTCTGTTTCCTTTATTCTGTTCCACAGCAGTGAATTCCACCATTCTGTCTTCCAGGTCCCTTATCCGTTCTTCTGCCTCAGTTATTCTGCTATTGATTCCTTCTAGTGTAGTTTTCATTTCAGTTATTGTATTGTTTATCTCTGTGTGTTTGTCATTTAATTCTTCTACATCTTTGTTAAACGTTTCTTGCATTTTCTTGATCTTTACCTCCATTCTTTTTCGAGGTTCTGGATCATCTTCACTATCATTATTCTGAATTCTTTTTCTGGAAGGTTGCCTATCTCCACTTAATATAGTTGTTTTTCTTGGGTTTCATCTTGTTCCTTCATCTAGTACATAGCCCTCTGCCTTTTCATCTTGTCTAGCTTTCTGTGAATGTGGTTTTTGTTCCACAGGCTGCAGGATTGTGATTCTTCTTGCTTCTGCTATCTGCCCTGTCGAGGATGAGCTTATCTAAGAGGCTTGTGCAAGTTTCCTAATGGGAGGGACTGTTGCGATATATTCTTGTCGCTTATTTATTTTATGTGTAGTTTGTACCTCTTAATTCCATACTCCTACCTTGCCCCTTCCCATTTCCTTCTCCCCACTGGTAACCACTAGTTTGTTCTCAATATCTACATTCATTGTTAAACAACTGAAGCTGGAAAGTATTCTGGATTTTACTGAAACCAGTCATTTATCTTACAGATAATAGAATTAGTACAGAGAAAGCTGAAGTGTCTTAATTAAAGACACATTCCATGTAAAGTAAAATAATTGAAATTAGAACCCAGGGTCAAAAATCTGTGTAGAATGCTATAGAGATTATTTTTCTTTGAGTCAGTCCTATTTTTCTATAACTTATCTTCTTGATCATAATTAGTAAGTTAAAACTTGGACTTTTCCTCACACTGATGTTCAATAAAGATGGAACATGAAGTGAGAATGAGGTATAGTGAGCAATCTCCACCAGATATCAAAAGAACATTTTCATTTGCCAGTTCATACTGCACTAACATTCTCTCAAAATAACATTCTTATGTTCTGTCTGTGCTCTTTCTGAGTGGATAGGTTCTTCTTTTTAATTAGATTTCTTTATGACAGCTCTTACAGATACAATCACTGGATGAATAAGAATCACAATTGTTTTGTCTTCTTCTGGGTTTTTTTGTCTCATTACTCAAATGTCTTTAACTTGACTCTTTCCATGTTTCTTCTAACTTACTCATCTCAACAACACTTTTGGTTAACGTCAAGAAAAAAGCTTCCCCAGTAAAATTTCTTGGAAGGTTGAGACAAGGTTGGCCACTCACTGTATTCCAACCTTCCGAGACTTTAATCTATTCCAAGGGAATTTTCGAAGCATTATAATCAGGTGGTTTAAAATGAAAATCACATTATACTTTGAAACAAAGGACACTATTTACAGGTACAGTTTTATAAATATTCTTGAAGTGGCAGAGTCAAGATGGCAGTGTGGGAAGATGTGGAGTTAGCGTCTCCCCACAACTAAGGTGCCTGCTGGCCACTGGTGGGGGACTCTGATCCCCAAGGAGATGGGAGGAACCCCAAGGTGAACTGGTAGGATGTAGGGGGACTGAAGGGGGAGGAGAAGTGGAGGGCAGACCGAATTGGGGTCCCTGAGGCTGGGGAGATCAGGAGAGGCAAGTAGGAGGAGCCATCCAGGAGGAACGGGAGAGGAGTGGATGGTGATTGCCCCACCCACTCAGGCATAGGGAGCCTGCTGAGCTCCCAGGCCGATTCCCTGCCCTCCGTAGGTCCTTGGGAGCATAGGAGGGAGGCTGGGGAGATCAGGAGAGTCAGGCAGGAGGGGCTCTCCCAGACCAGAGGAACAAGAGAGGAGAGGAGGGCGTTTACCCTGCCCACTTAAGCCAAGGAAGCCTGCTGGGCTCCCAGGTGAGGTCTCCTGCTGTCTGAGACCAGGGATGGGAGGCATGCCTGGGCTCCTTCTGTTCCTTGAGCCTAAGCCCCACCCCCATAGCCCCCAGGGCCTTTACCAGCCCTGTGGGTCCTGAGCAATGGCCCCGCCCACCACCCAAACCTCGCTCTTGCTTAGGCCCCATGCTCCACAGCCAAGGCCTTCCCCCCTGCTTTTTTTTTTTTTTTTTTCCTCCTCCTCTTTTTGACTATTGTGGTACTGTTGTACCTTCCGGTTGTTGATTCATCTATATTTTTATTATTATATTCTTCCTAACATATCTGTTAGTTTCCTAGTCTAATTTTATTTTTTACTTTGTTATTGTTTTTGGTTTTTATGCCACCCAGGCAGCTTGTTTGATCTTGGTTCTGGAGCCTGGGGTTGGACCGAAGCTCCTTGGGTGGGAGCTCTGAGTCTGAACCACTGGACTAACAGAGAACCTCAGACCCCAGGGCATATTCATTGGAGTGAGGTCTCATGGAGTTTCTCATCTCAGCACCAAGACCCAGCTCTACCCAATAGCCTATAAACCCCAGAGTTGGAAATCTCGGGCCAAACAACCAGTAAGACAGGAACACAATCCCACTCATAAAAAAAAAAAAAAAAAAATGAGATGGCAAGAAAATATGTCACAGATGAAGGAGCAAGATAAAAACCTATAAGAGTAAATAAATGAAGAGGAAGTAGGCAAGCTACCTGAAAAAGAATTCAGAATAATAATAGTAAAGATGATCCAGAATCTCGGAAATACAATGGAGGCATGGATTAAGAAAATACAAGAAATTTTTAAAAATGATCCTAGAAGAACTAAAGAACAAACAAACAGAGATGAACAACATAATAAATGAAAAATACACTAGAAGGAATCAGTAACAGAATAACTGAGGCAGAAGAACGAATAAGTGAGCTGGAAGACAAAATGATGGAAATAACTGCCAAGGAGCAGAATAAAGAAAAAAGAATGAAAAGAATAGAAGACAATCTCAGAGACCTCTGGGACAACAATAAACGCACCAACATACAAATTATAGGGGTCCTAGAAGCAGAAGAGAAAAAGAATTGTTTTTTCGTTATAGTTGAAAACTTCCCTAACATGGGAAAGGAAATAGTCACCCAAGTCCAGGAAGCACAGAGACGCCCATACAGGATAAACCCTAGGAAAAACACACCAAGACACATATTAATCAAACTAACAAAAGTTAAATTCAAAGAAAAAATATTAAAAGCAGCAAGGGGAAAACAAAAAGTAACACACAAAGGAATCCCCATAAAGTTATCAGCTGAGTTTTCAGTGGAAACTCTGCAGGCCAGAAGGGAGTGGCAGGATATACTTAAAGTGATGAAAGAGGAAAACCTACAACCAAGATTACTCTACCCAGCAAGGATCTCATTCAGATTTGATGGAGAAGTCAAAAGATTTTAAGACAAGCAAAAGCTAAGAGAATTCAGCACCACCAAACCAGCTTTACAACAAATGCTAAAGAAACTTCTCTAAGTGGGAAACACAAGATTAGAAAAAGGCCCACAAAAACAAACCCAAAACAATTAAGAAAATGGTAATAGGGACATACATATCGATAATAACCTTGAATGTAAATGGATTAAATGCCCCAGCCTAAAGACACAGACTGGCTGAATGGATAAAAATATTCTCAGGTGGCCCTTAATGAAAAGATACCAAGTAGAATATATTTATTCAAAAATATGGGATCCCCTAGCTCAAAGAAACGTTTGACATTCTTTGGTATTTAAGATATATCATTCTTAGGTAGCTAACTTCATTGGGATTCACCACAAAATGCTTGTGTAAATGGAAATAATTTTTTTTAAGGAAAAATAATATATTTTCAATGTATTTGAAAACTACAGAAAATTGAACAGCCATATAGACATATTTTTTCCCCAGGACACAATCTCTACTTCTTTCAAAGTATTAAAGGAAGAAAACTACTCTGCAACATAAAATTTCTTTACTGCATAATAAACCAGCTGGCTTTACATTAGGGTCATTTTAAATATATCTACTTTTATCAGTGTAAGCCTCTCTCCTCATAGGATCAAAAAGGACCTAAAGGAATTAGTGTCCATGTGCAAATGTTACTGACTTCTTAGCTGAATTTTGCAGCAAGAATTCATTTCGTATAACCTGGATCTTCATGGTTCATTCAGAAAAGTAGGCAAACATCTGTTCAAGCAAGTCATTAAGAAATGGATGGAATTCTGTTGCTATTTACACATCTGTAATTTAATACCAGACACTGATTTAGAAATACTTCATACTTATCCCATAGTATTAGATTACTTTAGGATTGGGCCATATTTTCATCATGACTTCATCCAAGCAAGAATTTATGGGCATCTTTAAACCAATGAAGCATCAAAAAATTCCCTGATATAAATATAAATAAACTTAATAAGGTTCTGGTATGTCCCTGAAAGCACACTTGACTTTTTCTACCTCCATCACCTCAGACCACATCTTGTTATTCACCTATTTATTGCCTCTGCCAAGAGAACAGTGCCAATACCCCATTGCCAAAACCTGGCTCTTGGAGCAATGAGTGAGCATTTTTATTATTATTTTAATAATTTAAAGCAAGTTTTAGATTTTATTCATATTTTTTATGGACTAAGCAAATGTTCATATTTAAAACAATGATATTTTTCAGAGCAAGGTTTCAGTTTTTTCCTCATTCTGTTTAAGTTTGCTTGCTTTTGTTGCAAGAAGAATTCACTGTCCTTAATAGTTCTGCACATGCTCTTGGAAACCAAAAAAGAATTTATCATGTTGTACATTTAAATTATTTTTTAATCTATTTAGGATTAAATTGGTATCAGTTCTGTGTACATGCACAGAGTAGATAAGAGAGAAATGTGTTGGATACTCAGGCAATTGATCCACCTAATTAAGAATCATTGTTCATCTTTTTCCTTCTGCAGCAGACTCACCTCCAACACACTTTGTACTGGTACAGTAACCCCCTTTGTTTTCATTCTAGACACAGAGAGTGGGTTTATAAGAAAGGAACTGCTTGTGATAGGTTTGATCTGAATTACTTTTTAACCAGGTTGCTCATGCCATTTAAAAATAAAAAATTTGTTTATTTTTAATAATGAATTCGTTTTCTAGGAATTTCAGAAGATTCACATGTCTAATATTTCCTCATTACACAATTTATTTTCTCATTGTTTAAAAACTAAGTTGTATACTCTCCTCAGTTACTATTCTTTCATTTATTCAATAAATATTTACTGTATACCTAATATAAGTCATGCACTATGCTAGGGCACTAGACATAAAATCTTAAGTAAGATATACAGTCCCTGCTGTCCAGAAACTTATTGATTAGATGAGGCAGACATTAATCAAATGATTATGTAAATTAACATATCTTAATCTGTGATTAATTGTGTTGAATAAAGTTAGTGAGGTAATGAAAGTGAATAATAGGAAAATTTTAATTTATTTATCAGATCAAGGAAAACTTTCCTTAGAATGTGATATATGAGCTGGAATTTGAAACATAAGTAGTATTTAATTAGTTAAAGAGAAATCTTTCCAGAGAAAGTGGCACACATAAAGATCTTGAGTAAGTAAGACTCAAAAATGTTCAATTTTACTAAGGCATTTAAAGCGAGGAGAAGAATGGAACACTTTGTGTCTGGGGAGGTAGGGGGTGGCTGATCATAAAGAGCTTTGCAAGCCTAAATCATGGATTTTGGTCTCTATTCTAAAAGCAAAATTATTGAAATAATGTATGCAGGTGAGGAACATAACCCTTCCTGTGTTTTTTGGTCACTGGCTGCAATATGATGGGTGGGTTGAGGGTTGGGGGTGGCTAGCTTTGAGGTAGGAGAAATAGATTGTGGTACCTTGGGCTAAGATGGAAGTAGCAGAAAGACAAGAAAATGTATAGATTTGAGACATATTTTTGAGGTTATCTACTAGAGATTCAGTAGATATTGGTGAGAGATTTCAAGGATAATTTAGCATCTTGGTTTATACAGTGGAAGAATCTCAGTGGCATAAACTGAGATAGAAAATACAAGAAGCAGAATTAGTTTGAGATGGAGTAGACAACGTGTTCTTGACAGATTAACTTTATTTAAAATAGTCTAGTAGGGATTTGGCTCAGATAGTTGGATATTGGCTCAGAGACAAGATCTTGGCTAAAAGTTAATTGAAAATTAATTATTGTATAGATTCTAATATACTTGTGTAACCGCAGTTTTACTAAGAAGACAGAATAGAGCAAGGAGTAAAGAAGGCCTATAATAAAATATGAGAAACTCTTGAATAAAGAAAAACAAAGGAAACTTCAGAAACAGAGTAGTAAAACAAAGAGACTATGCATCAGAAGAGGCAAGATAGAGAGTGCTTCAAGAACAAAATTGCCAAAAGTGTTAAGGGCTCCTAAGAATCAACTAAGATAAACATTGAACCATCACCTTCATTTAGTGAAGTGGAAGTCACTGGTCTATTTACAAGGAGTCATTTTGGTGGTGTGATGGAGATAGAAGCCAGTTATTTGGAGTAAGGATTAAGCAGGAAGTGAGAATATTACTACCTTGGATTAAGGCATACATTTGATGGATTTTACCTTTCAGATAATCTGAGAGTTGAGTGGTGAAGAAAATGCGATCTTGGATCAAGAGGAGGTGTCATTGTTATTGCCATTATAGTTATTGCTATTTGGGGGGTGAGTTTTTGAGAGGAGAGATTTTTTATCATACTTAAGTGCTGGTTAAAAAGTTAAATTTCAAAAGGGAGTTGTTGGTTCTGGAAAGAGAAATTTTACTTTATAGAATTAAATCCCAACCCTGGCTACCTAAAATCACTAGAGGGAGGGCACTTTCTAAAATTTCCCATACCTTGGCTCCACCCTGAGATGTTCTGATTAAATCAGTCTGATGTAGTACCAGGGCATTTGCAGTTTTTTAGAACTCCCCAGCTGATTCTAATGTCTAGCCATGATAAAGAAACATAGCTCGGGGCTTCCCTGGTGGCGCAGTGGTTGAGAGTCCGCCTGCCGATGCAGGGGACACGGGTTCGTGCCCTGGTCCGGGAAGATCCCACATGCCGCGGAGCGGCTGGGCCCGTGAGCCAGGGCCGCTAAGCCTGCACGTCCGGAGCCTGTGCTCTGCAATGGGAGAGGCCACAACAGTGAGAGGCCCGCGTACTGAAAAAAAAAAAAAAGAAAAAAGAAAAAGAAACAGCTCTATAGTAGCACTGTCCAAAAGACTTTCATGACACATGATCATGAAAATATTCTATATCTGTGCTGTCCAATATACAGTGGCTGCTAGCTTCTTGTGACTACTGAGTGTTTGTGTCTATGGCTAGGGCAAATGAGGAACTAAATTTTTATTTAATTTTAATTAATTTATATTTAAATTCAAATAGCCACATGTGTGATCCAGTTCTATAGCGCCAATTTTCCACAGTGGAGAGGGGTCAATTGTTCATACCAAATACGGTGGACTGGCCTTAGGTAGAAAAGATGAATGTTGATTATGTAAAATCAGCTGGTTGTCTTAATAATTCATCCTTTAAAAATAAGAAAAATATAGACATGCCAGATGCTTTCCCCTCAATCAGAAAGCACACACACAGTTTGCTTAAAAAGCAAAGAATGAGAATCAGAAGAAGAGTTTTTTACAGGCTTGTCAGGAGTCACCTCCGTTCTAAGTTTGGGGGCCCCCAATGAATGTATCAGTTCTTAACAGAGATGTGTTATTTGGAAGAGCAGAAGATGCAGAAGGTGGTTGAATATTTAAGCATGATCATCCAGGGGAGGAAAGATTTTCTGTCTATCCTCCTAGGTTCAATTGCTGGGGCTATGAAATAAACTGATATAAGGCAGATTAACAGGATAAGAGGTATACAAATTTATTAGTTTTTAATATTACATGCACAGGGGCATCACAGGCAAAAAAGTGAATACCCAAAATAAGCAGTGAGAGTTGAGGGCTTATATACCATGTTAATAGAGGAAAGGGAAGGGAGATGTAGGCAACTTAGGAAAGAGTAAATAATTTTTAGGAAAAATAAATGCACCCCTAGTAAAATAGATGGGTGATAGAATAGTTTGTGACAAAGTTTGTCTGAATGTGATGCTGACTTACTTCTAGTCTCCTCTTCCATGATAAGAGTCAACCTTCTGTGGTTAATGAAACACCCGGGGAGGAATTTACCACAATTAAATTTCTTCCGGAGGATCTGTCTTTAGGGGAAAAAAGGGGAGTTCAGAGAAAGCCTCTTCTTGCATGTTCTGATTTGCAAGTGGCTTCAGCTCAAAATAATCAATATGTCATGCAGCGTATTTTCAGGTTGCTTGTCCTGAGCTTCTTCAATCCCCAAACCAAGTAAACTATCATCTAAGGTGTAATTTTTATGAAGCAAAAGTGGAAACCTGAAATATACCTACATAAAAATTCTCTCTAATATTCTTTTTTTCTCTAAAATAAATACAAAATTCCTGTCTTACTTCCTCAGCTTTTGTTTTCCTAGGGTAATTTTGTGAAACCTCTTTTAACTTCAGTGTTTTACTTACAGATACATTTCCTGATCTGGAGTTACAAGTAGAATAGTTATGGAAAAGAACATATTGTACCTATTGAACAATACAGCACAGTAGTTGAGAGGGTGAAATCTAGATCTAGTGTTAATAAGTTCAAATCCCATATCCTCTTACCAACTGTATGACCATGGGACAATTATTTAATATTTCCTGGCCACCATCCATTCATATAAAATTGGAAATAATGCTAACAATCTCACAGTTTTTTCAAGATATACTTGTCACATACAACTTGATACATGTAAGATAAACTGTGTCTAGTATATAGCAAGTACTTGTTAATGTTTCTATTTATCCAGATAAATCTTTACTGCTGATCAATGTTACTTGAAAATCCACCTTGAAAATTTACTTTAAATAAAGGTTTTAATTCCTAATAAATACCATTTCTACCTAAGCCCTAACTTAATAATTTAAATCATTATAAACATTGTCTTTTTATGTGAACAAGAGTTTTGAACAAAGACGTACTATGCAGTTATAAATATTGCAATAAAAGATGTGCTCTCTGCACCCAAGAAAATATAGAATGAATAATACACTCAAGACAAATTAATAAAACACTCCTTCTTCAAGGTCTATTGTAAACTGTCCTCATTCTATGAGGTTGTCCTCTTCTGCATGGATAGAGTTGGCTCAGAGACATTAATTCTGTATATTTTAGCGCATAGGAAGGAAGAAAGGAGTAAAGTGCAAGGATGTGGACCATAAATCTCACGTCACTTTTCTTCACATCCAAGTGGCTGGAACCTCGTCACGTGCCCACATGTAAGTGCCATGTGCTCAGTTAAAAGTCAGGGGGTTCGGGCTTCCCTGGTGGCGCAGTGGTTGACAGTCCGCCTGCTGATGTAGGGGATGCGGGTTTGTGCCCCCGTCCGGGAGGATCCCACATGCCACGGAGCAGCTGGGCCCGTGAGCCATGGCCTCTGGTCCTGCGCGTCCGGAGCCTGTGCTCCACAACGGGAGAGACCACAGCAGTGAGAGGCCCGCATACCGCAAAAAAAAAAAAAAAGTCAGGGCGTTCAATAACTGAAAGGCAATTATCTGGCATTGCCAATATACAATAATTGTAATTTGTGTGGTATAAGTATAGGTGGAATGAGGAAGAAAAGTTAGCAGTGAAAAGGAAGGAAGGAAGGAAGAAAAGAAGGAAGGAAAGGAAAAATATATTTATTTTTTATAACTAAAGTATATAAGATTTTACCTGAAAATTTTTTTATTTATAAAAATTCAGAGTGAGGACATCAATTATTGATTAAATTATATATATATATATATATATATATATATATATATATATGCAAAAAGGTAGAAATTTGTCTGCATTTGACACCTTGGGTAAGACTTGGAAAATTCAAGGGAAAATATGAAGGGTTTTCTAAAGGAAAACAAAGAACAAATGGTGAAAAAATATATATGCTATCTGAATGGTGGGAACATCAGTATGGCTCTAATGGAAAAGGAATATTAAAAGTCATTCAGGGAAGCTTAAGCTTAGCATGTAATGAATTTGGAATGAAATAAGAAACAATTGTGTTTTTAAGAAAGAGTGATTTAATACAAGCATTCTTTTAAAAAAATTTATTTCATTGAAGTATAGTTGATTTATAATGTGTTAATTTCTGCTGTACAGCAAAGTGATGCATATGTATATATGTGTGTGTGTGTGTGTGTGTGTGTGTGTGTGTATGTTCTTTTCATATTCTTTTCCATTATGGCTTATCACAGGATATTGAATATAGTTCCTTGTGCTATACAGTAGGACCTTGCTGTTTATCCATTCCATACGTAATAGTTTGCATCTGCTAATCCCAAACTCCCAATCCATCCCTTCCCATCCCGCCTCCCCCTTGGCAACCGCAAGTCTATTCAATAGAAGCATTCTTTAAGAAGATCCAAAGGCAAATAAATGCAGGATCGATTTGGAGAGGAAAGGGATAGAGTCAGAATTTAAGATCAGGAGATTCATAAAGGGCGCCAAAGATAAGGCAGGGCTGGAGGAATGGAAAAGAAGGGATATTACAGAGGATGTTTCTAAGGAGGAATTGCGACCTTTGATACTTTGTATGGCTTAGGCACCATGTATTCTGAAGTCATAGAGATCTTCTGGGCACATGAAGGAATTGGGTCTAAGGAGAAGTGGACAGAAGCCCACAATCCTTGAAGTCAGTGAATGGCAAAAAAGTATTTCATTTACAGAAATTTTGCTGAGGAACATTAAAATTGATTATCTTTTACTTCAGTGGTACTTCTTCCTGCCTGAGGAATATTATCTTAGCTTCTAAGGACAAGAATAAGTCTGAGAAAAAACAAAATTTTATTAAAGAAGTGGCTTAAGTTAAAAAAATAGCATCTTCATTGATATTCAGGATTTCATCAGAACAGTGAGAATGGAACTTGGGCTTTCTTCTTTAAAATAAGCAATCAAATACTTCAAATTCTAAAGAAATTAAAATATAAACTTAGCCTCTTAAGTCATCCAGTGATAATATTATTTCAATATTATGAACTAAGTTACAACTAAAATTTAAAATAAAGCATATGGCATTGATTATTTACAACAGAATTTTATTTCTTTTGTTTGAGAAGAAAAGATTCTAAGTATAATCTGAATATCAAGTAGAGTAGCTCTGCCACAGAAATACATTAATGAATTAAAATGAATTAATTATTATATTTAAGAAAAATACAATTACAGCATCCTTACCTTTGAAGCTTCAGGCACTTCACCACCTTTAGAATTAAGAGTTAATTAGGGGCTTCCCTGGTGGCGCAGTGGTTGAGAGTCCGCCTGCCGATGCAGGGGACACGGGTTCGTGCCCCGGTCTGGGAAGATCCCACATGCCGCGGAGCGGCTGGGCCCGTGAGCCATGGCCGCTGGGCCTGCGCGTCCGGAGCCCGTGCTCCGCAACGGGAGAGGCCACAACAGTGAGAGGCCCGCGTATCGCAAAAAAAA
>NW_006795797.1:473014-508778 GCF_000442215.2 Lipotes vexillifer | reverse complement strand
AAAAAAAAAAAAAAAAAAAAAAAAAAAAAAAAGAGTTAATTAGGAATCTAAAATTAAAATTGCTTCATTAATACAGGTTTCATTATTTTTCAAAGGAGAATTGTTAGATCTTTTATTGATACTGTTGCTTTTGAATAACATGATTGGCATAAATTACTGTTACAATTTGAGGTATTTTCACACTAACTAATGGCCTCAATTTGCCTTGGAGTTTTAACTATTTGATGACAAAACATAAAGAAAAATATACATTTAGAAATAAAAGAAGAAAGAAGGGAAGGAAGGAAGGAAGAAAATAAGGAAAAAGAATAAAATCAAGTTATTTGGGTGATTTCAAATTAGTGAGAGGAAAAAAAAAAAAGTCAGGCAAACAACTCACCAGGAAGAGAAACTCCAAGATATCAGACACAATGAAAAGCAGTGATGAAAAAGGCAAGGAATTTTACTGGAAACACAGGACTTACCTGAAAGTACAAATGCTAAACAGTGAGCCTCTCAGACATTTTCCACCACCTGTCTCTCAAAACACCAGCTGCCAGATTTCTCAGAAAAAACTGGGCCAAGAGAACAAAATCCATAGAGATTAAAACGTGGTGATCAGAAACAACAACAACAACAACTTAAGTCCTGTCCAATTTCTCTACAATAATGTCTAAAATCCAAAAGCCAAACCTTTCTTATAGAATTTCTAATCAACTATTTTCTCTTCATTCTTAAATGTGAGTTGGCATCCCAAGATCACCATGGTTCAAAGGAACAAGCAACAACAACAAATAGCACACATAGACCCAAGAATGCATTAATCAAGAAGGAGGATGGCATGGAATCAAGGAAATACCCAAGATGATACCAGTCATGTAGTTGACAAATAGGGCAAATCAGTTTGCCTTGAATTAATAGGAAAGGGCCAACAAATGTCAGTGATAAAATAATGCAGTAGGTGTGTTTATCCATTCTGAGAGCAATTGCACAATTCTGTCACAGTCTGGGGAATAAATACCTGGATAGAAACCAAATAAGTAAATAACTAAATAGGAAACATGAGGCAACTTTCTAACTCTGGAAGAGTAGTTCAAAAAAAAAAGAAAAGAAAACGGAAATGCAATTATAATTTACTATATGGTCCTGCTATGAACCATATCTACAAAGTTATAATAAAGATAATTAATTCAATCATATTAGATTATATAACTGTCAATATATTAGCTCCTAAGGGTAGGGGTAGGGGTTGAGAATGTGGTAGTGTTGAAATTTTGAGACCTAATCTATTTTTTTCCACAACCAACAGCTTATTAAATCTTCCAAATTCAATAGGTATAATGTAAATTTTTTAAATAAAAATATCTGAGGAAGGCTTCCCTGGTGACGCAGTGGTTGAGAGTCTGCCTGCCAATGCAGGGGACATGGGTTCGTGCCCCAGTCCGGTAAGATCCCACATGCCGCGGAGCAGCTGGGCCTGTGAGCCATGGCCGCTGAGCCTGCACGTCCGGAGCCTGTGCTCCGCAACGGGAGAGGCCACAACAGTGAGAGGCCTGCGTACCACAAAAAAAAAAAAAAAAAATCTGAGGAAATGATTCAGAAGAATGGAGGTAAATTCAAAAAAGAAACATTTTCAAGTGTGGAAATTTGTTTTCCTGGGAAATTGAGAATCTGGAGAGGGCACAGGCAAAAAGGGTGGTTGCGGGGGCACTGGTTTTCATTTTAAGCGTTAGGGTTGCATTTGACTCTTTAATGAATATGTATTAGTTTGATTTTAAAAAGGTAATGGGTATAAACTTCCTGCTTCTGGTCTGGTATGTAAGGACCTTGAAAGTATCACTCTGTCCTAACAAGAAGTAAACATCTGAACAAATTGAAAGATCAACAGCTCTTAGATCTGTCAGAGAAGTGAGATCACAAGGCAAAGCACTGCCCCCCAAATTGGAGAGATGGATACTGGAGCAGAAACCCATGAGCTGAAACCTCTGCAGGAACAAATATTAGTGTAGTAAAATCTAAACTAAAACTGAAAATTTCTGGGGGCTCAGGGTGGATAAGTCTGAGAGTTAAAAACTCCAGAGGTGAGACCAATCTTAACTTCCAGCAGGAGGAGGGGAAACATAACCATTTTGAAACATGCCAGAGCATTCTGTTCTTTTTAACAAGGCCTACCCTCAGGAGAACCTAGTTAACTAGAGCCTAACATATTGGAGTTTTATCAAAGCCTAACCAACCCGAGGGAAGGGTATTGCCCAATTCCAGCCCACTCTAGCCATCCTGTCCCACCTAAGGATGGGGATGGCTGGGGGTTGGATTGAGAAACACATGGCAAGTTCATGGTGCAGAGGCACAGACTAACCAAAAGATGGAAACCTAATCTTAGGACCATAAGATACTTCCCCTCCCCTGACACCTTAGCAACACACCACTAAAGGCTTATTTACCAGAGTTCCTTTGACCTAGTATATCATATCTGGCATTCAACAAAAAAAATCACAAAGCATATTAAAATGCAAGAAGTAATGAGTGAATTATTTTGATCAAAATAGCTGAACAGAGCCTTTTTTAGGTAGTTTTACAGCTTACAACGTCCATATAATCCAGTGATGAGAGAATAAAGTGAGACAACACATCTGATCAATTTGGTATCAGTGGATCATAAAAAAGGAGAGCAGCTGTTTAATCAGATGTACAAGAGCAAATTAATTGCTAGTGAATTATCGAATCATTTTTTGTCCATAATATTTGACCCAATACCAGATAAATATTTGTCTTTAGTCCATATTTTATAATAGTGTTATATAATGGAGAAATAAAAGCAATATCATCTTCCTTAAAATATTTAATCAAAGGTATTTAAAAATACTAATTTTCTTCTCACATCCCCACAAGAAGTACATCCAGCATATTAGGAACACACACACACACACACACACACACACACACACACACACACAATTAATATTTAAGAAACGTTTATTAAGGAAGCTCTTTGCCAGAATCTTGTTATTTATTAGAATTGAAATCAAAACATAGCAAAAGTGATACTTTGGCATAAGGTCTAGCAATAGGAATTAATATTTTTCTCCCCATATATTTCCAGAAACACAAGATTATAAGTCATTCAGGTCTTGGCCCAACATCAGATGTTAACATAAAAACAGTGTGAATTATTCAGAGCTCCAGAATTTAGGTTATCTTTAACTTTTTCCATTTCTTTCTTTAGGACATTGTGTCTTACAAATCTGGAATTCATTACATAAAAGATTCTCAAGCTATCTCATGTTCTTTTAGGGATGTAAATGAATGTCTGGTTTTCTCCTTTCTGAAACAAATGGGAACCTTGAACACCATCTTCATAGAGCACGTTGCTCCTTATAAATATAACTTCCAGTCAGATGTTTATTTTACAGTGACTAGTAAGAACCAATCATAAATATTACCAGCTAAATGCAAGGCTCTAGCTACACTTTTACTTTACACAAGAATGGGAGTTTTGCATTCACTTGAGCCCTTGAAGAGCTCTTGGATCTTAATAAATATTGAATGGCCAAATTGCCCATAAATTTAAGACATAGTGATTTGTTTAAGATTGGACATTGTACATATGTGTGTTCCTAGGCAAAAAAAAAAAAAAAAAATCATTTGGAAAAATAACTCTCCTATCAACAGCAGAAATAGCTAACATTTATTGAATTTACTATGTGCCAGGCAGCGTTAGGAGCTTTATACACTTTATTTCAGTTTCTCACAGCTGTGTTGTTATAATGTTATCAGTACTGTTGCCATTCTAAAAATGAGGAAAATGTAACTTGTTTAATATCATCCCCCTAGTAAGATTCTGAATTTGAATTCAAGCACAGTCATTCTAACTCCAGAGCCCAAACTATTAATCATTATGTTAAAAGACCAGTTTGATTCAGGTTATTTGGAAGATAGATGTAATTAAAAAGGATAAAATTTAAATCATCCTTAAATCTGTCACCTAGGTAAAGCAACTGTAACATGTTTGTGGGTTTTCCTTTTTATCTTTATTAAAAGCTTGTGTATCTCTCTCAAAACTAGAACCACACCGATAGAGTTTTAAAGTTGCTTTTTTCTCTTTTCGATTTCCAAATATGTAGTGAATATTTCCTATGTCATTAAATGGTCTTTGAAGACATATTTTTAATGGCTACAAGAGAAAAACATTTTTCACTTAAATGGTCCAGAGAATTGTCACAATTCTTTATGTCACTCAGCATGTGTAGCTTTGGTTAAAATGACCACATTTTTCTTCATTTGGGGGATTTTTGATTTTCTCCTAAGGGATCAAAATAATCAGTGGAGCTGTACTCTCTGTTTGCATTCTGTATGAAGCAGTTATGAAGCAGGATGAAAGTATTTAGCTTGATTCTCTAAGGCATCAGCAGCTGAAATTCGCAAGTTCATAGCCTGAGGGATGGTCTTGCCCTGTCAAAGAAGCAGCTGGAGACTCACTAGAGCACTTCACTAGGGATTATCTAAGTGGACAATGGAATTTTCTTTCAAATATAGTAAGTTGTTTTTTTTGTTTTTTTGTTTTTTTCATTCTTCAAGCTTTAAAAGTATAAAGGATCTCATTTGATTAACTTTGTCCACACATCTAACTGGCATTGGTGGAACACTGGAGACCACAGTGGATGTAAGACCAGAGAATAGAGCATTTTCTTTAAGACCAAAGGAGGCTTGGTCTGCATGCTTTTGTCTAGAATAATGGACAATAGATTCTCACTCTAAATCTGAGTCCTTTTTGAACACTTGCTGCTCGTTCATTTTCTCTCTCGATATTTCCTCCCTGGGACTACTTAGATATCTATGGGAATGGTACAAAGAACATAATCAAAATCAAGCATTTATTTTGTTTTTCTGTTTACCTTCTCTTCCACTGTGCAGAAAAAGCTGTGCCTTATATGGATTTAAGTAAAAATAACACATTAACAGATCACTGGAGGAAAGAAAGCTAAATTACATTCTCTGTATGTAGAATATTATGGCAGTTGGTTAAGAACATCCATGGGGCATTCTGAAAATGCACATGATACAGGCTGGAGGTGGGGAGATTTTAAAACTAAACAGTGAGGTGGGGAATAGGCAATCACCTGAATGTTCAAAAGTACGCAACTGGGCAGCCTAATGTAGTATATAGATTTAGTCAAAATCCATGTAAGATTTTTGTGTACTGTGAAGTAAAAGTAAACAAATAAAAGCAATACATCTTCGTATGTGGCATATTCTTAGAGATAATACAATAAATAAGTAGGAAGGGAAAGATGCTTGCTTTAAATTCTTAGAAACCATTATGGACATAAGTGGGTTGGTGTTGTTTTCCTCTGATTCCCTTTGAAGTGGCTGTGTTTTATTAAACTGTCTTTTGGGGGAACTGCTCATTTTCCTTTCCCTCATCAAATATGTCCCAAATAGAAATGGATGAAGAATAGACACTTGACCACAGAAGAGAAAGTCACAGAACCCTTCCCCTGGCCACAGTGATCTGTAAAACTGGTGGGCCACACAAACCATTATCAGCCAGTTGGAGTCCTTCCTCAATATTTTCTCATTTCATCTGAAAGTAAAGAATTATTTTCTTTCTGGTGATAAAACTTTAAGAATTGACATGGAGGTGGTGATGGAAGATGGTGGAGTGGAAGGACGTGTGCTCACTTCCTCTTGCAAAGGCACCAGAATCACAACTAACTGCTGAACGGTCATCAACAGGAAGACACTGGAACTCACCAAAAAAGATACCCCACATCCAAAGACAAAGGAGAAGCCACAATGAGACAGTATGAAAGGTGCAATCACGATAAAATCGAATCCCATAACTGCTGGGTGGGTGACTTACAAACTGGAGAACAATTATACCACAGAAGTCCACCCACTGGAGTAAAGGTTCTGAGCCTCACGTCAGGCTTCCCAACCTGGGGGTCTGGCAATGGGAGGAGGAATTGCCAGAGAATCAAGACGTTGAAGGCTACTGGGATTTGATTGCAGGACTTTGACAGGACTGGGGGAAACAGAGACTCCACTCTTGGAGGGCACACACAAAGTAGTGTGCACATCAGGACCCAGGGGGAAGGAGCAGTGACCCCATGTGAGATTGAACCAGACGTACCTGCTAGTTTTGGAGCATCTCCTGCAGAGGTGGGAGGTGGCTGTGGCACACCGCGGGGACAAGGACACTGGCAGCAGGAGTTCTGGGAAGTACTCCTTGGCATGAGCCCTCCTGGAGTCCACCGTAAGCCCCAGCAAAGAGCCTGTAGCTTCCAGTGCTGGGTCACTTCAGGCCAAACAACCAACAGGGAGGGAACTCAGCCCCACCCATCTACAAACAAGTGGATTAAAGTTTTACTGAGCTCTGCCCACCAGGTCTATCCACCACCAGTACCTCCCATCAGTAAGATTGCACAAGGCTCGTAGACATCCTCATCCACCAGAGGGCAGATAGCACAAACAAGAAGAACAACAATCCTGCAGCCTATGGAACGAAAACCACATTGACAGAAAGATAGACAAAATGAAAAGACAGAAGACTATGTACCAGATGAAGAACAAGACAAAACCCCAGAAAAACAACTAAATGAAGTGGAGATAGGCAACCTTCCAGAAAAAGAATTCAGAATAATGATAGTGAAGATGATCCAGGACCTTGGAAAAAGAATGGAGACAAAGATGGAGAAGATGCAAGAAGTGTTTAATAAAGACCTAGAAGAATTAAAGAAAAAACAAACAGAGATGAACAACACAATAACTGAAATGAAAAATACACTAGAAGGAATCAATAGCAGATTAACTGAGGCAGAAGAACGGATAAGGGACCTGGAAGACAGAATGGTGGAATTCACTACCACAGAACAGAATAAATAAAAAAGAATGAAAAGAGATGAAAACAGCCTAAGACACCTCTGGGAAAACATTAAACACACCAACATTCACATTATAGGGGTGCCAGAAGGAGAAGAGAGAAAATATTTGAAGAGATTATAGTTGAAAACTTCTCTAACATGGGAAGGAAATAGCCACCCAAGCCCAGGAAGCACAGAGAGTCCCAGGCAAGATAAACCCAAGGAGAAACACGCCAAGACACATAGGAATCAAATGGACAACAATTAAAGACAAAGAAAAATAATTAAAAGCAACAAGGGAAAAACAACAAATAACATACAAGAGAACTCCCATAAGGTTAACGCTGATTTCTCAACAGAAACTCTACAGGCCAGAAGGGAGTGGCACAATATATTTAAAGTGATGAAAGGGAAGAACCTACAACCAAGATTACTCTACCAGGCAAGGGTCTCATTCAGATTCAACAGAGAATTGAAAAGCTTTACAGACATGCAAAAGCTAAGACAATTCACCACCACCAAACCAGGTCTACAACAAATGCAGAAGGAACTTCTCTAAGTGGGAAATACAAAAGGAAAGGACCTACAAAAAAAAAAACCCAAAACAATTAAGAAAATGGTCATAGGAATATACATATTGATTACCTTAAATGTGAATGGATTAAATGCTCCAACCAAAAGACACAAGCTTACTGAATGGATACAAGAACAAGACCCACATATATGCTGTCTACAAGAGATCCACTTCAGACCTAGGGACACATACAGACTGAAAGTGAGGGGATGGAAAAAGATAGTACATGCAAATGGAAATCAAAAGGAAGCTGGAGTAGCAATACTCATATCAGATCAGATAGACTTTAAAATAAAGAATGTTACAAGAGACAAGTAAGGACACTACATAATGATCAAGGGATCAATCCAAGAAGAACATATAAAAATTATAAATATATATGCACCAAACAAAGGAGCACCTCAATACCTAAGGCAAATGCTAACAGCTATAAAAGAGGAAATCAACAGTAACACAGTAATAGTGGGGGACTTTAACACCTCACTTACACCAATGGACAGATCATCCAGACAGAAAATTAATAACGAAACACAAGCTTTAAATGACACAATAGACAATATAGATTTAATTGATATTTATAGGACATTCCATCCGAAAACAGTAGATTACACTTTCTTCTCAAGTGCACATGGAACATTCTCCAGGATAGATGACATCTTGGGTCACACGTCAAGCCTCAGTAAATTTAAGAAAATTGAGGGCTTCCCTGGTGGCGCAGTGGTTGAGAGTCCGCCTGCCGATGCAGGGGATACGGGTTCGTGCCCCGGTCCGGGAAGATCCCGCATGCCGCGGAGCGGCTGGGCCCGTGAGCCATGGCCGCTGAGCCTGCGCGTCCGGAGCCTGTGCTCTGCAACGGGAGAGGCCACAACAGTGAGAGGCCCGCGTACAGCAAAAAAAAAAAAAAAAAAAAAGAAAATTGAAATCACATCAAGCATCTTTTCTGATCACAATGCTATGAGATTAGAAATCAATTACAGGGAAAGAACCATAAAGAACAAAAACACATGGAGGCTAAAAATGCGTTATTAAAAAACTGAAAGATCACTGAAGAAATCAAAGAGGAAACCAAAAAATACCTACAGACAAATGACAACAAAAACACAATGATCCAAAACCTGCAGGATGCAGCAAAAACAGTTTGAAGGGGGAAGTTTATAGCAATACAATCCTACCTCAAGAAACAAAAAAATCTGAAATAAACAACCTAACTTTACACCTAAAGGAACTAGAGATTCAAGAGCAAACAAAACCCAAAGTTAGTAGAGAAAGAAATCATAAATATCAGAGCAGAAATAAATGAAATAAAAACAAAACAATAGCAAAGATCAATAAAAGTAAATGCTGGTTCTTTGAGAAGGTAAACAAAATTGATAAATCTTTAGCCAGACTCATCAAGAAAAAGAGAGTGAGGACTCAAATCAATAAAATTAGAAATGAAAAAGAAGAAGTTACAACAGACACCGCAGAAATACAAAGCATCATAAGAGACTACTACAAGCAACTCTATGCCAATAAAATGGACAACCTGAAAGAAATTGAAAAATTCTTTGGAAGGTGTAACCTTCCAAGACTGAACCAGGGAGAAATAGAAAATATGAACAGACCAATCACAAGTAATGAAATTGAAACTGTGATTAAAAATCTTCCAACAAACAAAAGTCCAGAACCAGATGGATTCACAGGTGAATTCTATCAAGCATTTAGAGAAGAGCTAACACCCATCCTTCTCAAACTCTTCCAAAAAATTGCAGAGGAAGGAACACTCCCAAACTCATTCTACATGGCCACCATCACCCTGATACCAAAACCAGATGAAGATACTACAAAAAAAGAAAATTACAGACCAATATCACTGATGAATATAGATGCAAAAATCCTCAACAAAATACTAGGAAACAGAATCCAACAACACATTAAAAGGATCACACACCATGATCAAGTGGGATTTATACCAGGAATGCAAGAATTCTTCAATATATGCAAATCAATCAATTTGAAACACCATAGTAACAAATTGAAGAATAAAAACCATATGATCAACTCAATAGATTCAGAAAAAGCTTTTGACAAAATTCAGCACCCATTCATGATAAAAAGTAGGCATAGAGGGAGCCTACTTCAACATAATAAAGGTCTTATATGACAAAGCCACAGCAAACATCATTCTCAATGGTGAAAAACTGAAAGCATTTCCTCTAAGATCAGGAACAAACAAGGATGTCCACTCTCACCACTATTATTCAACATAGTTTTGGAAGTCCTAGCCATGGCAATCAGAGAAGAAAAAGAAATAAAAGCAATACATATTGGAAAAGAAGAAGTAAAACAGTCACTATTTGCAGATGAGATGATACTATACATAGAGAATCCTAAAGATGCCACCAGAAAACTACTAGAACTAATCAATGAATTTGGTAAAGTTGCAGGATACAAAATTAATGCACAGAAATCTCTTGCATTCCTATACACTAATGATGGAAAATCAGAAAGAGAAATTAAGGAAACAATCCCATTCACCATTGCAATGAAAAGAATAAAATACCTAGGAATAAACCTACCTAAGGAGGTAAAAGACCTGTACTCAGAAAACTATAAGACACTGATGAAAGAAATCAAAGGTGACACAAACAGATAGAGAGATATACCATGTTCTTGGATTGGAAGAATCAACATTGTGGAAATGACTATACTACCCAAAGCAATCTACAGATTCAATGCAATCCCTATGAAATTACCAATGGCATTTTTTACAGAACTAGAACAAAAAATCTTAAAATTTGTATGGAGACACAAAAGACCCCAAATAGCCAAAGCAATCTTGAGGGATAAAAACAGAGCTGGAGGAATCAGACTCCATGACTTCAGATTATACTATAAAGCTACAGTAATCAAGACAATATGGTACTGGCACAAAAACAGAAATATAGATCAATGGAACAGGATAGAAAACCCAGAGATAAACCCACACTCCTATGATCAACTAATCTATGACATGGGAGGCAAGGGTATACAATGGAGAAAAGACAGTCTCTTCAATAAGTGGTGCTGGGAAAACTGGACAGCTACATGTAAAAGAATGAAATTAGAACACCCCCTAACACCATACACAAAAATAAACTCAAAATGGATTAAAGACCTAAATATAAGGCCACACACTATAAAACTCCTAGAGGAAAACATAGGCAGAACAATCTATGACATAAATCACAGCAAGATCCTTTATGACCCACCTCCTAGAGAAATGGAAATAAAAACAAAAATGAACAAATGGACCTAATGAAACTTAAAAGCTTTTGTATAGCAAAGGAAACAATAAACAAGATGAAAAGACAACCATCAGAATGGGAGAAAATATTTGCAAACAAAGCAACTGACAAAGGATTATTCTCCAAAATATACAAGCAGCTCATGCAGCTCAACATCAAAATAAAAAACAAAAACAGCCCAATCCAAAATTGGGCAGAAGGCCTAAATAGACATTTCTCCAAAGAAGATATACAGATTGCCAACAAACACATGAAAGGGTGCTCAGCATCACTAATCATTAGAGAAATGCAAATCAAAACTACAATGAGGTATCACCTCACACCAGTCAGAATGGCCATCATCAAAAAATCTAGAAACAATAAATGCTGGAGAGGGTGTGGAGAAAAAGGAACCCTCTTGCACTGTTGGTGGCAATGTAAACTGATACAGCCACTATGGAGACAGTATGGAGGTTCCTTAAGAAACTAAAAATAGAACTACCATATGACTCAGCAATCCCACTACTGGGCATATACACTGAGAAAACCATAATTCAAAAAGAGTCATGGGGGGAGGGCTTCCCTGGTGGCGCAGTGCTTGAGAGTCCGCCTGCCGATGCAGGAGACGCGGGTTCGTGCCCCGTTTCGGGAGGATCCCACGTGCCGCGGAGCGGCTGGGCCCGTGAGCCATGGCCGCTGAGCCTGCGCGTCCGGAGCCTGTGCTCCGCAAATGGGAGAGGCCACAACAGTTGAGAGGCCCGCATGACGCAAGAAAAAAAAAAATTCAGAAACAAATTTGACAAAATATTTAATCAATCTGCCTGCCGATGCAGGGGACACGGGTTCGAGCCCTGGTCTGGGAATGATCCCACATGCCGCGGAGCAACTGGGCCCGTGGGCCACGGCTGCTGAGCCTGCGCGTCTGGAGCCTGTGCTCTGCAACAAGAGAGGCCGCGACAGTGGGAGTCCCGCGCACCGCGATGAAGAGTGGCCCCCGCTTGCCACAACTAGAGAAAGCCCTCGCACAGAAACGAAGACCCAACACAGCCAAAAATAAATAAATAAATAAATTAATTAAAAAAAAAAAAAAAAAAGAGTCATGTACCACAGTGTTCACTGCAGCACTATTTACAATAGCCAGATCATGGGAGCAACCTAAATTCCCATTGACAGATGGATTAAGAAGATGTGGTACATATATACAATGGAATATACTCAGACACAAAAATGAACGAAAATGGGTCATTTGTAGAGACATGGATGGATCTAGACACTGCCATGCAGAGTGAAATAAGTCAGAAAGAGAAAAACAAATATCATATATTAATGCATACATGTGGAATCTAGAAAAGCTGTGCAGATGAACTGGTTTGCAATGCAGAAATAGAGAAAAAGATGTAGAAAACAAACATAGACACCAAGGGGGGAAAGCAGGGGGTGGGGTGGTGGTGGGATGAATTGGGATACTGGGATTGACATATATACACTAATATGCATAAAGTAGGTAACTAATAAGAACTTGCTGTATAAAAAAAATTAAATTAAATTACAAAAAAAAAGAATTGAGATGTCTGTAGACTTACCTCCAGGTATACTAAAATGCCAACTGGAAATAGTGATGTCAACACATAGAAAAAGGAGAGAGATGGAAAAAATCCTGATTTGTTAGAGAACTTTTCAGAACCTAATTTAGTTTAATTTACCTGAAATGATATGCATGAATTTTGTGATGAAACAAAACACAGTCATATAATAAAAACAAATATGAGTCTAAATGCAGAGCCTAGTTCTTTCTAACAATATGGTAGTGTCATTTTTTGGTTGGAAGGAATAAAGGGAAAAACAAAGTCCAATTATCCTGATTTTTCAAATTTTGCTCTCCATTTAGCCACTTGTTTCAAAATGTACACTAGAAGAATATGCTGTTCGCTATCCACAAGATCTTGGCTTTTTCTTTTTCTGTTTGGTAAAATCCTTCAAAACACAGATTTTATTGTACAATGTAGTCACCATAAAATGCCTTAGTTGTTTCTTCTGATATTTGAAGGGCCAAGAACAAAGGAATAATTATTTAAAAGAGGCTCATTAGAAGAAAAGAAAGGCCACAAAAAAATTAAAGCTGCGGAGATTCAAATCTGCATAATTCTCATCTATGAAAAAATCTGGTGCTATTGATGTGCAGATAATTAGGTTCTGATATTTAAATTTCAATCAACATTTGTTTAGCAATGACATGTTTAGCCAAACATTTGTTTAGCAAGTTTCAAATTCTGTGTTTGCTGTTTAAGTTATGACAATAAACATGATCAGTTTAGTGATAAGCTATAGGCATGTGCTGAAACATATTTTTGGTAATTTCTGATTTGGTATTTTCACTAGTAAAAAATCTATATGAGTTGTAAATCAAAAGTTCTTTTAAAAATGGAGTCTATTAAAAAGTTTAAAAAGAAAAAAAAAACCTATACATTCTCCCTTTCAGTCACTAATGGCCTAATTAAGTTATTCACATTGAATTTATTTGATGAATAGGTATTGATGAACTCAGAAAATTGTTGTTGCTATGAGGGAAGAGTGTTGTTGTGTTGTAGGAAACTATCATTTGGCAGACCCAAGCCTAACTGGAAATTATAGTTACTGTTAGCCACTATATGCTAGGTGCATTGACCTTCATTTTTCTCCTTTGAAATTTCAACAATCAATAAGAGAGAAAATAAGTGAAACAATGGCTGACAAACTTGCTTTGCATAGTGCTGCCCTAGGGATATAATTTTTTCCCCTGAAATTGTTTTGGACATATATTCAGATGCTATCCATTAGCATAACATGATTGAAATGTTCCCATGGATTTTAAATCTGAGCTGAGAGAGAAATCAGGAAAAACTTTCTGAATTTTCCATCTGGGACAAAACTGTTTTTGATTTTAAAATAGTGAAATGTCCTTATTAGTTATAATAATACACAATCATCAAAATGTCACAAGTCTAAGTCTTTGATCTCCATGGTGAATTTCTAACTAAAAATTTATGTTGACATTCCTTCATTTTTGTTTGCACTATGATAAGTAGTTCATATGACCTTACAATACTGTGCTGAACCCTGAATTTTGCACACTGAGGGTATATTTGCTTTTGGGAGAATTCAAAGACAAAGATGAGGAATAGAAAGGAAATAGAAAAGATGATCTAATTATAATTAATCTGTAGAGAAAAAAAATGTAAACAAGGGTAAAAAGAACTAGATATATTTAGGTAGAATATTATGTGAGAAACAGTCCAAGTAAGGAAATCATAAGGAATATATTTTAGTTCAACTTTTATCCTTAAATATCTATATGAGCAAAACACTCAACTGTGACCTTCATTTTCATCTCAGACATGATTTCCAAAGCACCTCAGGATCTTTGGTGTTTAAGATCTCTGAGGTCAAATATTCTATGATTTTATGATGCTAGTGGCAGGAGAAAAATGGGAGAATTTATAGTGAAAAGAGCATAGGTTACCTCTGAGGGGCTTCCTGGGGGAGGTCAGTATTTTAATAAGCAGGGAATAGTAGGAAAGAGGAATTTCAAAGGGAAAAAGACAACAAGCAAAGATATCCTAAATAACAGCTGGCTGAAAAAGGAGTATTTAGAACAGATATATTAAAATGTTTTCACGTTTATTTGCATAGTTGAGTGAATACCACAGGTTAGTCCTAAACTCAGCTTCTGAACTCTAATCTCTGGAGTATCAGAATTAGAATTCTGGCACTTACTAGCTTTTCAACTTTGGCACATTGCTTTAACTTCCTATAGCCCAGTTTCTTTCCATTTGGATGATTAGAATCCAAATGGATGGTATATTCTTATTTGAAAAATGTTTTTGGTGATTTAACTTATTCTTTTAAGACTCTGATCAGTTTAAGAACTATTTATTATATACTCATTATGTAGCAGACACTGTTCTAGGTGTTCAATTTTAAATAAAAATTATAATATCATATAGGAGGAATCTGAAACATTGGTTAACACTAGCAGGTCCTGGAGCAGACAACCTAAGTTCCAATAGCGGCTACAATTCTTCCTTTATGTTTGACTCTAGGAAGTCACTCTACTTTTTTGTTTCTGTTTCCCTGTCCACAAAGTTTAAAAGATAACAGCACCTAGAATTATTTTTTATTTATTTATTTATTTTTCGGTACGCGAGCCTCTCCCTGTTGTGGCCTCTCCCGTTGCGGAGCACGGGCTCCGGATGCGCAGGCTCAGCGGCCATGGCTCACAGGCCTAGCCGCTCCACGGCATGTGGGATCTTCCCAGACCGGGGCACGAACCCGTGTCCCCTGCATCGGCAGGCGGACCCTCAACCACTGCGCCACCAGGGAAGCCACCTAGAATTATTTTGAAAGCAAATTAAGAATAAATGTAAAGAACCTAGAAGAGCACCTAGTGAGGGCTTCAGAATATTTAGTATTATTATGGCTTAAACTCTAGAGGGCTTCAGAATATTTAGTATTATTATGGCTTAAACTCTAGAAAGAATAAAAGGAATTAAACTAAAACTAAATAGTAGTATTTATTGTTGATAATTTGCTTTTCTAAGTAAAATTTCAGGTCCTTTTAAAATAAATGGAGGTATTTAGTTACACAGCTCTCAGAACTTGTCCACTGTTTGCAAATTAGCAAATTGCACCTACTTACCAACAATGACGTACTTGCTTTGTCTCCTAACACTATTTTGTAGTGCACCTGGAGGAGTTGGATCTCAAATTTTTTTCCAGTTTTATTGAGATGTAATTGATATACATCACTGTATAAGTTTAAGGTGTACAGCATGTATTTTATAGTTATCCAATCATATGTTACATTCTGTTGCCAAGGGTCCCTTTGCTTGTTTCCTATGCTATGCTTGGTTCCCCAATACATTTCTTTCCTTGGGCTGACATGGAATAAGACTCCCTTAATTAAATTATTTTTTTAAGGATTGAATTCAGGTAGTCTTCCCAAACCACCACAGAATCAGAGCCTGACATAACCTAATGCTAGCAAGGATGTAGAACAATAGGACCTCTCATTTATTACTGGTAAGAATGCAAAATGGTACGGCCACTTCGGAAAACAGTATGGCTGTTTTCATACAAAACTAAACATATTCTTACCAATCAGTCCAGCAATTATACTCCTTAGTGTTTACTCAAATGCACTGAAAACTTCTGTCCACAAAAAACCTACACACAGATATTAATACCAGTTTTGTTCATAATTGCCAAAACTTGGAAGTGACTAAGATGTCCTTCATAGGTGAATGGATATATAAACTGCAGTACATCCAGCAATGGAACATTATTCAGTGCTAAAAAGAAGTGCGTTGTCAAACCATGAAAAGGCACAGAGAAACCTTAAATATGTATTACTAAATGCAACAAGCCAAGCAAAAATGTCCACATATCGGGGACTTCCCTGGCGGTCCAGTGGTTAAGACTCTGTACTTCCAATGCAGGGGGCATGGATTTGATCCCTGGTCTGGGAATTAAGATCCCACATGCCATGCAGTGTGGCCAAAAAAAAAGTCCACATATTGTAAGTTTCCAACTATATGGCGTTCTAGAAACGACAAACTATTGAGACAGTAAAAAGATCAGTGGTTTCTAGGGATTAGGAGGAAGGAGGGATGAATAGGCAGAGCACAGAAGATTTTTAGGGCAGTGAAACTATTCTGTGTTATATTATAATTGTGTATACATGTCATTATAAATTTGTCCAAACCCATAGAATGTGCAACACCAAGAGTCAACCCTAATGTTAGCTATTGACTTTTGGTGATTATGGTGGGTAATTGTAGGTTAATCGACTGTAACAAATGTGTCATTCTGTTGTGGAATGTTCATAATGGAGGAGGCTATGCCTATGTGGGGACAGGAAGTACATGGGAAATCTCTGTACCTTCTGCTTAATTTTGCTGTGAACCCCAAAACTTCTCAAAAAAATAAAGTCTGAATGAAAAAACTGAATGAAGCTGGCATAATGGGCAGTAAATGAAGATTAGGATGTCATTAGATGACACTGATGAGACAGAAGTTGATCAGATTATATAGGCCTCTTAGATCACCTTAAGAATTTTCATCTTTATCTTTAACACAATGTGAAGCCATTAAGATATTTTAAGCAAAGAGGAAAATAAAATGAACTGAGTCCTATCTTGATAAGATCATTCATGCTACAGTATGGAGAACCAGTGACAAGTTGGCAGAGTGGATATGGGGGGATATTTTGGAAGCTGCTTTGCTAGTCCAGGTAAGAGAAGACAGTATCTTGGACTAGTGTAAAGTCAGTGAAAATACAGAGAAGTAGATGATATCTAGAACCTTAGGAAGTTAAAAAGAACCTTATAATAAATTAAATATAAAGTATAAAGGAAACAGTGATACCATATGTGACTAATTTCTGGTCCATAGAACTGAATGGGTGGGTTTCCATTTATTGAGACAGGAGACTATGAAAGGACTTTAGAGGGAATAGTATGAGTTAAAATTAGACATGATGGTTTTGAGGATCATTTTGGTTAGCTATGTGGGTGTGGACCTGAGAGAGTACATCTTAGCTGGGAATACATATCTGAAAGTCAGAGAACATAATGAATTAATTTCTTAGCTAAGGATTAGGGTGGGAAGATTGGCAATATCTGGTGAGAAAATAATGTAATATGGAGAAGAAAATAGAAGAGTTCCAAGTTTGTTACTATGCCAATAGCCAGCTAAAGGAAGATGGTCCTATAAATTTGAATGAAGTGACCCTAGTAAGAGCTGTGTCAGCAAAGTTATGGAAGTAGAAGCCAGACTGGAGTAGGAGGTAAGGATTCAATACATAAGGTCAACTTCTAAAAAATTTATTATAAATGGGGATGAAAGAGTAAGGCTCTCTCATAGATGTAGGAGGATGTAGATTCTGAAGAAGTGTTGGTATGTATATATGTGTGTGTGTTTATATAGGAAAGATAAAGTATATTTGAATGCCATTGAGAGAATTCAGGTGAGCATATAGGAGAGCAGTGGTATGAAAGTGATGTAGGGGGTAAAAACATTTCCATTCTTCCCTGTTAGATTTTTTGCTGGCCTAGTAGTTAAATTGATATAAGACAGATTAACAGGAGAAAAACAAATTTAATTTTGTACGTATGGGAGCTCCAAGATATCAGATCCAAGAGCAAGTCAGGCAATTGAGGCTTTTATGCCATCTTGAACTAAGGAATGGCATAGGAGCCTGGGGCTTCAAAGGAGGGGAGAGTAATTCACAGGACAATAAGAATAGCAGATGTTTGGTAATTAGATGTTTGCCCAGCAATACAGATAGGTCATTCAGATAAAAATTATCTCTGGTAATAGCTCCCTTTCTGGGCCAGGCCCCCTATCTAAATTCTTTTAGGTAGTTAAATGAGAGGTAAAAGTTCTTGAATCTCTGGGTCTTGATTGCTTTCAGCTCAAAACAATCCACATGCCAAAATGACATATTTTGGAGTCACATATTCTGCTCCTGCCCAGTGGCAGTATGAAATGTAACCCCAAAGTAAGCTCATACATTCTCTAAGAATAGCATGGTTGTACAGTATGATTCCTTTTATACTGATATCTATAATGTATAATAGGAGAAATAAAGTAATACATCTATTTATTCACATGAGAAAATGGACGTTCAAGGTGTTAGAAAATTTATCAGTGGCAAAAATCCTAGGTCTCTAGACTTTTTGTTCAATTCTTTTTTTTTTTTTTTTTTTTGCGGTACGCGGGCCCCTCACCGCTGCGGCCTCTCCCTTTGCGGAGCACAGGCTCCGGACACGCAGGCTCAGCGGCCATGGCTCATGGGCCCAGCCGCTCCGCGGCATGTGGGATCTTCCCGGACCGGGGCACGAACCCGTGTCCCCTGCATCGGCAGGCGGACTCTCAACCACTGCACAATCAGGGAAGCCCCAATTCTTTTTTAATGGTCTAGGGTGATGTCAGAACAGAGAACTGGATAAAATATTGTCATAGAAGGAATGCAAACCTTGAATTGAGACAGATTTTGTTTTTTGCTTTAAAAAGGAGAAATGAGAAAAATCAGAAAATATAGTTAGTAAATTAAAAGTCCATATCATATCAGGTACTATGACATCTTTTAAGAAATGTTTCCTATGAAATATTCTGAAGCTCTAGGAGTAATACCTACTCTTTTCTTAGGGTTTATGTTCCTGAAATTCTCTCTCATGTAGCAAGGCTAACCACTCCTGATCTATTACTTTCTACACCTACTGTACAACATGAAAATTATCAAGTAAAGTTTGCCACAGTTGGCCTTGGCCAACTATTTCCAATATAATATTTGCATATTATATTCTTTAATGATCTAATTAATAATATATTGAACCTTAGCATTTGCGAGACTCACAATACCATTTCAACTTTTCCAGGGCCTCACAATGCAGTTTTATTAATAATTCACAATGGCGTGCTAAATAATGAAAGCTTCTGCCAAAGCGTCTGTCATGTCATCCAGCTCAAACCCTTCCTGAGACTTGGCCTTGTTTGTTGTACACAAATGCTATTGGCAGAACTCCACGGGAAAACATGTTCCTGCCAATCAAACCCCAGGAGGTGGGGGAAACCTGCTGGTGGATCCACCCTGCAGATTCAATTCTGCAAAACATAAAACTCCATGATAAATGTTTTCTAAAGCAGAATGTGGTGGCCCAATGTTGAAGTGTAAATGAAAATAAATTAACTAAGCAGTCATAAGTGCTTAAAAAATAGGTAGAAATTTTATTTGAAGAGAAGGAGAGTATACAGAGAAAATGTGTATCGCCCACCAGGATGAAGAACATATATGCTGCATTATTGAATCATCTCTTATATACTCAGAGCATCAGTGGCTGACTAATTAGAAGAGAATAAAGAACAGAAAGGAAGTATATATTTTTCTAGAATGGCACTTCCTTAAAGCTCTGGTTTTCAACTCTGCTATAGATCATTATCACCTGGGGAGTATTTTTAAAATTTCAATATCATAATGCCATGAGCAGAGATTCTGATTTAATGCATCTGAGTGGCTTGAGCATCAGAATTTTTCCGTCTTTTTCTTTTATTTCATCTAATGTGATTCAAATGTGATTGAAACCACTACCTTAGAGCCAACTTCCCAACTTAATCCAACTTAATGTGCATTAAGAGGCAACAAAGGCAGGAAGGTTTGTGGCTTCCTGAGCCCAACCTAAGTCAAATAGTTGACGTAGATATATATCTAGAAAAATGAGGGCAAACTAAAATTGCTTATTGAGAAAAAAGTGTTAGGACCCTGTCTGATAAAAGTTGGTTTCTTTTACTGATTTAATTAAAAGTCCTTACTTAATGAAGTTACAGCAGAGTGTGTAGTCTTGGAGCTTTGATGATAAAGTGATTGTTTCTTCCAGGCAAGCGTCACTTTCACGTTTCTAGGCCTTAAAGATAAAATCCTTGAAGCCAGAATTTTTATGAATACAAACACTGTAATTTTCACTTACAATTCTAGGATGAATAAACTTCAGATCCTTGACAATAATCTCACAACTTCTCTCCAAATTTCAAGTACTTAGATGCTAAATAATATTTCTCTACTACCCTGAGGAATCAGGCACTAAGTCATTCCCTGTCAAGGACTGCCCTGAATGGGGATATGCATTCTCTGGTCTGTCAACCCTTGATTTCTAATAGGGACATCCACATTCTTTTAGATTTTCAACATAGAAAATGCATATTTAATTGTTTCATCCTCTATACTCCCCAGAACTAATCTACCATCAAATCCCTTTATATCCTCCTGGGAAATACCTCCTAGATTCTGTAGTTGCTTCCTGTAATGAAGACCACATCCAGAACTTCCTTACTTCATTTCTGGACACACTACATTCATCTTGCATAGGATAAGGATCAACATTTTAAAATGTAAGTTTTAACATACATACTGTCCTTTTCAAGAATAAATCACTTTTCTATACCATTGATAAAACAATTCCCAGTAAATACCAATAAGCTTTTATTTTTACCACATAGGGAAAGTTAGTGTCTCAACTTCTTCTCTTCCCATTTACTCACTTCCCTGGAAAATTGCCCAAAGGAAAATGAATTCATTTTGTTCTTTGAAGCCTGAAGTTCCTATATTATATCCTATTCTATAATATTACAATATAAATCGAAAAGACAGGGTGTTGGAGTGAAATATATTTGGGCTCACATGTTTGTTTTATCACTTACCGTGTGACCATGAGAAAGTTTCTAAGTCTCTTAATGTTCAGCTTTTTCTTTGTGAAATGGGGGCTAATAAAAGTCAACTTGTTAAATTGTGGTAAAATTTCTGTGGGAAAAAATTCTCTGTGTATACCTGCTATACCATAATGCTTTGAACATAGCAGGTCCTCAATAAACGGAAGGTCTTGTATTTTTTTGTTTGTTCTTGTTTGTTAACAAGCTTTTTTTAAAAAAAATTATTTACTTTATTTTTGGCTACGTTGGGTTTTTGTTGCTGCATGTGGGCTTTCTCTAGTTGCGGCGAGCGGGGGCTACTCTTTGTTGCGGTGCGCGGGCTTCTCTTGTTGCAGAGCACGGGCTCTAGGCATGCAGGCTTCAGTAGTTGCAGCACGTGGGCTCAGTAATTGTGGCTCACGGGCTGTAGAGCACAGGCTCAGTAGTTGTGGCTTAGTTGCTCCATGGCATGTGGGATCTTCTGGACCAGGGCTTGAATCCGTGGCCCCTGCATTGGCAGGCGAATTCTTAACCACTGCGCCACCAGGGAAGCCCCTGTTAACAGGTTTTTAATAAAACATTCTTCTTTCTCTACCATGAAAAACCTTCACTTGCAAGAAGATGGCAGTCCTTTTTCAAAGGGGTTAATTTCCTTTTGTAAGATTCAGGAAGTGATGGCTGAGGTGTTACTTCTTTTTGTTTGCAGCCTAAGTTTAAACCAAAGAAAACATCAAAACCTAGCCTTGCTTTGTTTAGTATGTGTCATAACTAAGATTCAAAGGATCTTTGCCTTTTAGCTTTCAAGTAAAAGGGGTTTATTTATGATGTCTACAAACGTTAAGAACAAAATTTGCTAATTAGAAATTGAAAAAGTCAATCAACAGGCCTTTGTTGTTAGGTTTTGATCACTGCAAAAGGAGGAGTTTTGCATTTGCCTACACACACACAAACGGCAATTTGTTAAAATTGCAAAAGAGCAGCAAAGGCTGTCTGTTGTTCTACTTTTTCTGAATATACTGCAAGTAGAAGGAGGAGGCTGTTTACTAGCACACTAGTAACAGCATTTTTTCGTACAAAAGGGGGACCTGAAAAGGAAAACTTATTTAGGCTTAAAAGTTATTCATGCTCGTCCTCCCAATCAAACACCACTCGGGACAAATTCTTTGGTTCTCAGTAGCAGAGAACCTGTACTGAGGATGGAACAAATTTATAACTGGGAGGGAACTATTATTACCACTGTGACCCTTTTCATTTTCCTTATGGCCACTTTCTCTATGTGAGAAATCAGGGAAGTATGTATGGCTGACAGGCAAGTTGAGGAGATCCCATGGGGCAAGGAGCAGAATGTGGACATTAAGTCCTACTGTGAGTGACTGAGCATGGAAATAACATTTGAGTTGATCATTTTGTTTCATTCACCTGAATATTGGAAAGTCCTTGCTTTTGTTATAAAAATTGATTTTGGTTAATTGATGACTTAAAATTATTGAAATAGAAATGTGAGTGGAAAGGAGTACCCTCCCTCCAACTGTGTGCAGGAGTTTGAGCCTGCAGAAGAAAGGGGCATGCCATGATGTCCCAGGACACTGAAGGAGGAGTGACCCTGTAGCAATAAGGATGAATTTTCTTTCCAGTTTGCACACTGAACTTCTTTTAACTCAAATGTAATTTAAAAGGAGAATAACAACAATATCAAATCATTACTGAAGGTTTATCTTCTCTCTCCCCGTGAAATGCTTATTCTTCAAGTCCAGATTAACTTCTATATTCTCTATAAAACTCTCCATTCCCACTTGCAGACACAGGATTTCCTCCCTTCTCTGCTTTACAGTCTTCCTTTATGGAGAGAGGCTCTTTTACACTCTGGTCGTGGCATTACCTAGGGCAAGCTTTCAGCAAGGCAATTGAAAATACACCTGAAAAAACTTAAGCATATACCAGGAATTTGTATTAAGAAAATAAATGAAATATATTCAAAGGTATATGCACAAGGATATTAATTGAAATATTAATTATAAATTAAGAAAAAAAGAAAAAAATTCTAATGTCTTAACACACGAGATTGGTTAAATCACTTTTGGAAAGTAAAAAACAAAATGCATACTATTCAACAGTTCATGTCATAATATATATTTATATTTATTTAGATAGAAATTAGTTTTAAGTATACATGTTAATTATACTTATAAAACAATATATTAATTAGGTGATAGAACAGTGTATGTTGGATAATCCCATTTTACTATATATATAACTGCAAAGATAAGTGCATCAAATTTGTTAACATTGTTTATAACTTCATGAATGGAGTTTGAGTAAGCTCAGTTCCTTTTGGCCCTAAAATTTTATATTATTCCACAATTATTATGTTCTATTAAGACAATGAGGGGGGAAAAAAGCATTTTTATAGTTAGGTACTTGTTCTAATTTGTATTTTTTATCTCTCTATATATTCCATAATGGTGGGAATTTTATGTCTTCAGAAAAGTGCCCTTCATTCCCATAATATTAGTGATAGTTTCACATAACTCACATGGTCATTTGAAGGTGATTTGGGTTTTTTTCTAAAAAGAATAATGATTCTCAATCCATCCCTCCAACTCTTATCTGAAATACCAGGAGAAGTAAGTCTGGGATCACTGAAGAATTTTTCAAACTGCACAGGGGTAAAATCAGTGAGTTCCTCAAATCTGAGATTTTAATTCTAAAGTTGCTTTGGTTCTGAGAACAGGTGTTAGGTATTCTGGGCAGTCTCCTTGACTGTCCTGCATTTTACCTGTAATATATTCTAAAGATCACTCTCCTTGTCATTAATATCTTAAATCAAGCATATAAATGCCACTCAGGAATCAGAGCCACTAGATAGTCTGCATGCATTTTACAGTGGGGAGAGCAGAGGTGAGAGCCCTGGCAGGAAGAGCCTGCTAATGAAGCATGGCTTTTGACCCCTGATAAGGAGTTGTGCACATCCAGCAAAGCATGACCTGCCTAGAGAGGAGCATCAGCAGCTTCCTGAACATCTCAGCAGCAAGCTTGCTGAAAATAGGTCTTCAATGCTCCCTTAGTAGCAATACTGTATTAACCAAATGTAACATACAAATATGAATACCTTATCAGTCGAAAGAAAAAATAACCCCACTCTAGTTAGATAGTTCTGTTGAAATAAGAGTGATGATACCTGTCCTCCATGTAACATTATGCTACTGCATGAGTGGGTCTGAAGGCACATCACACCGTCCAGTAAATTCTTGTATTATTTTTATTCCTAGAGACTCATATCAGCCAGCACAACACTTGTACACTTTCCAAACTGATCTGGAGGCTGACATTATTTAGATTCTCAGAGGAAGGCCTCATAAACAAATATTCATTGAACCTCTGCTTGAGGCTATGTAACTTGCCAGAAGGAGATGGGAAAGAATGACAGAGTTTTAACCTCAATGAGTCTGTAGAAAAGGTGAGAGAATGACTTGTTATTAATAAAAGTAAAACTTATACAATAACTTCTGGAAATCTTATGTCAAGGATAAGGGCTGCCAGATTTAGCAGATAAAAATACAGGATACCCAGTTAAATTTGAATTCCAGATAGCCAATGAATATTTTTTTGGTATAACTAGATTCTAAATATTGCATGAAATGTACTTATACTAAAAATTATTTGTTGTTAATCTGGAATTTAAATTTAATTGACCATTCAGTATTTTATCTGATAACCCTATCAAGGAATGATTTTCAAACCATTACGGAATACAAATTAGATGTAAAGTGAGTATGAAATAGTGATTGATAGAACAGTGGGAAAAATGCAAGATGTATTCAGGTAATAAAGAGATAAATTTAATACAAAAAAAATGGTTAAGAGAATTGGCAAATAGGTAGATGTAAAACTAATCCCATATTTAAATCTTGGCTTGGAATTTCTACTTGAAATGGCAGTTGTAAGTCTTCTATGAAAGGAATTGAGGATATTCATGTGTGCTAAGGGAGAATCCAGTATGTACTGCTCAGTCCTAGGTTCTAAATTGGAGTCTCTGACTTCTAGGTAATCTTGCAGCTGACCCAGTTGTCACCCTGTAACTTCAGATTGTCTAATTCAGTAAAATTGCCCCCTCTTTAGTGAATGAATGACTTCACAAATCAAAAAAGGATGTAAATATAAGCTATGGTGCAGTAATCAAAACCTATAGCATTAACATTTTTGGATAATCTATTGGTGTTATTTATTTATTATTTTAAAATTGTTCTTAAAATCAGTTTAAGACTTTCGATTATAATTTGGAGGGTGTAAGAGAATTTGATTATGTTGGTGTATAGCATTTAACAACGTAAGAGAAAATGGTCTACTACCTTTATCAGTTTGAGGTGTTAGATTCACAAGAGTTACTTAAGACCTAGGGTGAACTTGCTTGTTAGATTATTATGGCTGCCCTGTTAGCCATCTGAAAAGCTTTTTAAAAAAAATCAAATGTATTAATCTAGAATGCTGTTTTAGTATGTTCAAGAGAATACAACTACATTTGTAAATGAGACTAGTTTCTAAGGAATTTCAGTCAAGTTTGAGAAATCAAGCATTTATCAGAGAAAAGTAAAAAGCATGTGTTCTTTTTTTTATAGAAAACTGACTACATCTGTAAATGGAAAAATATTAATAAGTTAAAGCTTAAGAAAGTTTAGGTCATTTAGGTTATAATTTAAATATATTAAATGTAATTTAAACCTAAGCAATTTTAATAGGCCCTTCTGTGTTTATACTATGAATATTAAAGACTCAAATGACAATAAGCAAACATCTGAGAAATTGTTTATATTTCCAGAAGTCTTAATACTCAAAGAAATTCTACAATATTTTGAAAATAAATCTGCTAGTTAGAGCTCAGTAATTAAGGGCAACTCCCAACCCTATGATTCACATCTTCTGCTTTTTGACATTCATAAGAGCCATGATGGGATAAATCAGACTTAAGAGTAATACAAACCTCTTAAATGCAGCTAGTGCCAATGTACTGTAACTCCATTTCTCCCAAATCATTTTTTGTATATGCCTGTTTTAGTACCAGAAACAATATTATAAGCTCCATAAGCAGTGAAAGAGCATCACTTTAGCACAATAGAAAGAACAATATGTGGGTTCCACAAATAATCTACCATGACCTCAGCTTCTTCACTGATAAAGTTAGGTGACTAGATTTGATCCATAATTTCTTCACCAAGATTTACTGGGAAGCTGTTTAAAACTACAGATTATTACAAGGTCTTATCTCTACTGTTTCAATAATATTGTGGAGGAGAGGACAGGAATCTGAATTGTTGAACTCTCAAGTCTCTCCAGTTAATTCTAATGATTAGCTAGCCAGGCATTAGGAACATTGGCCTCCAAAGTCTTTTGCTGCTCTTAGATTCCAAAATGAGCATTTAAAACATCTAACATAGCTCTTAAAAAAAAAAAAAAGAATCATGATCTAATGAAGAAGCCTGGAAAGACAATATCAGTGTCTTTCATAATGTCCATTTAAAATAATGCCTATTAAAATAGCATTTTTTATTAAGGAATAGAGTCACATATTTTGCCATAACTATTCATAGAGGATGCCCTGGTTTTTCTACTGGGGTTAAGTCATTATAGATATTTAACTTATGCCTGTGAGACATTTAGAAGAAAGACTATGGGGGTCTTGAATAGATGTATTAAAACTTTTGGCTCTTTCTCCTCTACTATTTCCAGATAATTTGAAAAGTATTTGGATATTTAATATTCTCTGTGTGGTATTATTTCACCATGTTTCCCTCTATTTAGGTAAAGACAAAAGAGCCACCCACAAAGGCTACCTGTCTAATCTGTTTTTTTGTTTTTTGGGTTTTTTTTACCAAAACATGCAGAGGAATAAAGTGGAATGAAACAAGTTCCGCACAAAGTGGTCCAGAGCAAAAGAAAACATGTATTTCATAATAAGACATTCTCAAAATAAAAATTGCACATTGTTGCCTAAGATTTTAAGAAAACATTGTGTGGGAGCAGGTAGCAGTGGGAGAGCCTGGCTTGTTTGCAATCCAATATCTCAGTCCTAACATTTAAAAACATGCTTTCTCTCAATGTCAAATTGGCAGCAACAGCCTCATTTCAGCTTTTTTTGCTGGAGCATGGATCTTTGTTGTGGGGCAGCTGAGCTAATTTCTCTCTGAATTGAAAGCAAGTCCACTCACACTAGAAACTAATTAGACACTTCCATTTCTCACACTGTGGTATCCTAAGAGCCTAAAGACTTTTCCACTGATAACAACTAAAAGCACTGTAATAGATGTTACACACCCAGGAACACACTGATAACCTTATATGTACTGGAACATAAGGTATTTCTCAGAGGCCAGAAACTAAGTCAGAGGAGAAACCTAGAGTAGAAACTGATCTCAGTGTAGAGGGAGCTTTGGCATTTGCCAAACCTGGGAAACTTGAGCTTGGGTTTTTCATTTCCTCTTGGGTAGCAGAAAAAAGTCAAAACCAAAGGCTACTGAAGTAGGTACATCAGTACCTACTCAGAAGAGACCTAAAGGGTGAACTAGAGAGATACCAATGCTTTTTCCAAAATGAGGAAATCCCTGCCTCAGTGCTCAGTGGAGGGAAGAAAGTCATGTCCCTTGAAAAATTGTAACTATAATCTGACATTCAAAGATTATGCAGCATTTTTTTCTTATTACCTTGGTGGCCTGAGGAGCCTCAAGCAAAGAATTTGACATAGGTTTGACAATTTGTGGACATAGTAGCCTCTTGACATCAGAATGGATGTCTGCAGGTAAAACAGTATGTCACGTGGGACAAGCCAAAAATGACAAAGAAGACATTATTGTCACAACCAAGTCAGGTTGCAAAGGAACCTCAACAGTCCCTTTTAAGCTACTCAAACCTGAAAATAGGTATTTTGGATCAGTCTGCTGTTTGAGATGAAGAAATGAATTGTTATGGCTTGAGGTGATCATTGACTACGGGTCTCTAGGGCAGAAACTGACATGCCTACCTTCAATGCAAAACTCAGGTAATTCCCACAAAATTTCAAAAACAATGAAACTATGGTAAAAGTTACAAAACACAAAGAAATAAGACACGATGACTGAGAGAAACCATAAACAGCAGTATCAGACCCATGGAAACTATACGTATTAGAACTATCAGATAAAGAGGGGGGATTGAAAATATAAGTAAATTGCAAGAAATTATTAAAAAATTGACCAAGCTGATTAAAAATAGACCTAAATAGAACTTCTAGAAACAAAAAATGTAACAACATATATTTAAAGTTCAATAGCAGATTCGACGTTGACAAAATTAGCTAAATACTCAATAAACTAGAATAAATATTTGAATTAATTACCTAGAATGCAGCCCAGAAAGATAAAGAGGTGGGGCATACAAGAGATAAATTAAAAGATATAGAGTATAGAAAAAGACAATCTAAATTATGTCTACACAGAGTTATAGAAGGATAAGACAAAATTTGAGTGGAAGTAGAATTTGACGTGGTGAATTTTTCAGAACTGCTAAAAGCCATTAATCCACAGACTTAGGAAACTAAACAAAGTCCAAGTAGAAAAAAAAACAAAAAAGAAATCCAGCTCGATATATCATAGTGAGATATATCTCATTCATTGTACCAATTAATGTGATAACAACAATGATGTATTATAGAGCTTAAAAATAAGTTTAGATTTTATAATTAAATATACACTACAGTTTTTACTGCTATCATTAAAAATAAAGAAATAGAGTGTGTAACTTACAATGAAGTTGAGAGAAAGAGAATGCAATGAGAGAAATTTCAAGCAATGAGAGAAATTTCAAGCAGAGGGAGGCAAAAAAGAGAGAAATAGAAACATAAAAAAGAGACAGTACACATACCAGTACCCTTAGAAGCAGATGTCAAAAATGGGATTAGATGTGCAAGAGATTGAGGAGAAAATGTGAAAAATGAAAGAAAGGGAGCAAAAAAGATGGAAAAAAATCTATAAAGCCTATCTGACACTATTGAAGGAAAGGAGAAAAGAGAGAAAAATTGGGTACACTGAACAGCAGTTATAAAAAGTTTTGGCTAATGAGGAGTCCTTCAGTCAGGTCATCTGTCAGTAAAATCTTGTGTTTCACAGAAGTAGGCCGACAGGCAGTGCACCCCAGCCATACTGTCATTGGCTGGGAGTAGCCCTGGAGAAGTGTAATTCCTGGCCAGAAAACCTGCAAACAAATCTAAACGTTGTGTAAAATCTTTATATAAGAAATTATGAACTGTCATTGAAAAACATTTTAAAAAATGAAAATAAGTGAAGAAATATACCTTGTTTATAGATTGGATGTCTCAATATATCAAATTCCTGCATGAATCAAAAATTTAAATGGTCATTTCACAGAAAGGGAAATCTAATTGGCCAATAAACATAAGAAACATTCTTTATCTCATTACTAAATAGTTAAATGTAATTTAAAACAACACAAAATGCAGTTTCACACCTCGCATATTGATAAAAATTGAAAACAAATGGCAAGAATGGAGAATAACAGAAATAATTTTGGCATTGTAAATTGGTACCCTGAATTAAAGAATTTGGTGTTCTACAGTAAAGTTAAAGATGTGAATAACTTAGCCCTACAATACTACTTCAACACATTCACACTAAAACGCTTATCCATGAGTACTAAAATCATATACAATAAAGCTGAAAAACAGAACCCAAAACCAAAATTTCTGTCATTAGCAGTTGGGAGAAAAACTGTAGCATAGTCATACATTAGATTTTTTTTTTTTACAACAGTAAAATGAATAAAATATAGTTGCAGACAATAAAATGGATAAATCTCGACATTATTATTTTGAGGAACAGAGCAAGTTATAGTATATATACAGTATGTGTTCATTTATACAACATGAAGAGCATGTGAAATTGGACAAATTCAGGCATACAAATTTAATTATTAAACATATGAGGAAAAGTGATGAAGTAATAAACCCACAACTCAGGGAGGCAGTCCTTTCTGATAGAAAAGGGAAGCAATGGAATGAAGGAAGATTACACAAATGAATTCAAAGTAATGATAATTTTTGGTTTACTTAAATTAGGTAGTAAGTAGATGTTCTTCATACCTTATGTATCAGTCATAAATATTTATTTGTATATTCTTAGCATTAAATAACAATAATTTAAAGTTGTTTAATCTTGAATGCCACTGTGTGCATCTTTGAAAATTGGGGTTGTGCAAAAAGACCCAAACCCCTGCAGAGAGAGGAGGCTGGGAGGATGAAGGTATTTGCCCTTCAGTTGTTAAGCATAACAGCACTGACATCACTAACTTAATGGAGCTCATGGATAGAAACCAATTTAAAATAATTTTATTTGAAAATTTGTTTCTTCAAACACTTTTGCAGCAAGAAAATTAAATTTGTGTGAGAATGTTGAACAGAGACAGAAGAGTAGTCAGTCAAGCAGAGTGACACTGGCATTGGTACATAATTACACTTCGGTTATCCAAATCTGACTATATTATCTCCTCTTCAGTACTCATAGTCTATGCTCTTTATTACATATATATTAATGCTACTTATACACTCATATTAAAAATTAATAACAGTAAATGTTTACTATGTTCTAAGTTCCTTTCTAAATGCTACATGTGAGAGCCCATTTCATCCTCATGGCAACCCCATGAAGTATTTTCAACACTTTAGCAAATAGAAAATTAGGGCAGCTCTTTGAATCCAGGAGACAACATTCTATTTACTAATGCATTTGATGTTGGCAATGATAATTAGCATTTTATATCCATTTACCATCTAAATATCACTGGTCAATGCTGTGAGGATAAAAGAGATGACAATATAGACCTTTCACTCAAGCAAATTAAACCTCTAAGATGATGAGATGAAGTAAACCTACATGGACTAAATAGAAAACAATGCAAATAGAAAATATCACATATTGTCAGAGGCTCATAACTGTGCATAGGTATTTTCAGAATTTAAAAAATAAAATACAAAAACAAAACAGTATGGACTTGAGAGGTCAGGGAGGATTGGTACCTATGAGCTAAAAATTCCTTAAAATCAAGAAAGATGTCTTAGTTACCTTGTTGCCATCTTGTCTTCCCTTTGCTTTGCAGATGGTAGATGTTCAATATGTATCTCAGGAACAAATGAACTCATAAAGGAAAAATTCTTGAAAGAATTGGATTTTAGATGGTTCTTAAAAAGTGTAGGTGTTCTTCTGTGGGAGAAGAGATCAAATAAAAGTAATTGAAGGAAAATATGATGTTGAAACATTGTATACATTGAATACATGGCAACATGTGACCTAAGTGATCCAGTGGTACCCAGCACTTGTTCATTTGTTAAATGTTTATCATGGTCTCACTGTGTCAGCACCACTTCTTAAGGGAAGGGGCCATATTTTTACTTACTACAGCACTTCCCACAGTGCTCCTTATAAGTTAGAATTCAATAAATATTGACTGCACTTCCGGAAACTCGTAATTTCTTTCTTTTCCTTTATTGCTTTTGTTTTTAAGAAGTACATTGCCTCATAGAAATCTGCCACATGAAATCAGGTATCTTCTCATTCATATTACTCTATTTACATTGTTTTCTAATGGAAACATACAAGAACATCTCAATAAAATCATAACCAATTATGAAACACTAGGAAATTTGTGCATAAAGCATTGAAGAGAATCATTTATCAAATTAGTAAGCTTAAGAAAAGATAATTGTCATACCCTAACAATCAACCAGGGTTCTTTGGAGAAGTGATTTCAGGCTGGGGCAAAGGAAAAATATAAGGTAATGCTGGAGTATATTGTTGTGCTGGGACCAAAAAAAAATATGGGGGTAAGTTAGAAGACACAGGAGCCAATCTGAAAGAGCTCCAAATGGCCAAAGCTGGAACCATTTGAGCAAAACATAAATTTTGATAGATTGAATTATAACTCAAAGAATAAAATATCCCTATATAATTGACTACATAAATAAACGGGTGAGAAGGGACAACTCTTAGAGAAGACTTCCAATCAATACGCATAAAAGGAAGGAGGAAAATAGCATATCACCGAGTAGAAGTCCTCAGCCAATGATGGCTGCAGGCAAGATCTACCAATAGGTGCTAAAAAATAATGAGTCAACATTTTATGAGAAAACAGGGTATTTGCGTAGACTCAAATTAGCTCTCAAAATATTTACCTCCCCAGTTACAAAGAGAGCAATACTAACTACATGATGAAGAAACCTGGGAGACACCACCATAGACAAACAATCAAGGTTAACATCAGCAGTAAGAAAACATATCATCATGGTGCAACAGCTGACGTGATGAACCAAAGTGACATCACCTCTCTGGAATTCTTCCCAATAAAGCATCGCTATGCATTGTTATCAATTTAATCATGAAAAAACATCACACAATCACAGATTGAGGGACATTATACAAAATACCAGACTAATACTCTTCAAATGTGTCAAGGTCGTGGCAGGCTGAGGGACTTTCACTGTCTAGAGGAGACTAAGGAGAAGCAACATTTAAATGCAATCAGAGATCTTGAATTGGATCCTGGAGTCAAGGACCTTAGTGAAAAAACTGATGAAATCAGAATAAATTTACTAGTTGTTTTTTTAAAAAAGGTAGTTATTGTTTATTGCTGTTGTTTTGCTATATAATATTTTTCTGTATACTTGAATTTCTATTTTTGTTGGATTTATTTCTCATAAATAGAAGGGTGAGTCTCTACAGTGATAGTGATTAAGGGCTTTCTGACTTTAATTTCATGTTCTGAATACAAATTTTTGTGGAAAGTATTCTTTTCCAGTGTTCTGTTTAAGGGAAATTGGGATAAAGAACTTCATAATTTCCTGGAAATAAGTTTGCTTTTGGCAAGATTTGCAGCCAGCAGTGTGAATCTTCTCAGCAGCTGTTCAAACATTCACGCCTTCTGGGTGCTCAGTCATGTCAAGGCATGGATATGATTCATTCTACCAAGATATTTCCTATGCTGGCTATACTTAGACTCCCTTTTAAAAAGTATAATAAATGTTCATTTATTTATTTTTCAAACCTAAAATCTGTATTATTCTGACTTAAATGCAAAGGGTTGGTCAGATTTGGAGGTTCCTTTGTGTACTTTACCATATATTTTTTCCAGCACCATTTAAATACTACAAAATCTATAGCCCATACCAAAACCACAAGGTAGTCTAAGTAGTGCAGTGATTATAGACACTCTGTGATCTACAGATTTAGAAAATGCCAAAGAAAGGAAAATGGGGAAAGTCTAAAACAGCAAAATACAATAGCTCTTTCATACACATACACCTCACACACAGAAAATTCTTACACACTTCATGATGTTAAGGCTGTATCACTGGTATTAGGAGCAATGTTTTTAAAATTGTGACTTTAATATAACTGTAAAAGGAACACACATGTAAGATTTTTCTAACACAATTAATGATGGAGCCAATAAGATGCTAAAACCAAAAATCTGAACATACATATGTACGTAGGCAATATACACTATAGGTAATTTAGGCAGCCTACAATGCTGACATCAATTTACAAATGGATGTAAAACTGGTTAGTATCCACAGGACAAATTTAATTTGCTTTTCTATGAATAAGGAATTTTCCATAGAAAACTATCAGTTTTCAGTACAGATTAATAAAATAGCTCAAAGACAATGAAAGATGAAGATATCCCAGAAGCATGTGCTAGATAAATATATCAGTAATTTTATGGTCAATTTCAATGTCATTCACAATTTTTACTGATATTGGGTATATCAGTGAAAGTCTTCCTCTAGCCTTCACTGACTAGCCCAATCATTCATTTAATATACATTTATTAAGAATTTGCTACATGCCAGGCACTATTCAAGTCTTGAGTTTATAAAGTTAGCAACTGTTGAGGGTCTGAGATTTTACCCTACGTGCAAGCTAACAAGTTAATCTGCCACAGTTTCATATATGTATAGTGAGGAACATCAGACCCTGGGTCAGAAGCACAGATAGTATCAGAAGCACAGATAGTTTATTAGTCACAGTAAAAGGCAGTAATAAGAACAATACCCCAGCTCTGGTTCCCAAAGCCACTATCCCCATAGGGCAATGGGTTGAGGGTCATGTTTATCTGTGCATGGAGTGGCTTTGCATTACAGGGGAAGGATTTCCAAATTAGGAGACTTTCAGCTTTTATGGACTGCTGGCACACCTGCCCATCCTCTCCCCCAGAGAAAGAGATTGCTCATTAAATAAATTTCATCTGGAGAAGAGAGAGAAGGCATCTCTAAAGAGGGAGATTTTATCTTTGGAAAGGCACAATATCTAGCTTCCAAGGCTGTCTGTTATGCAGAGCCTTGTTAAACATCCTTACAGTGCTATTTATTTAGAAGGTCTGGGTCATGCAGGAATATGATAAAAGCATAGAGAATGTTCTCACAACATAAACTACAGGAGAAACAGATCTTCAGATTTCTGCATTTCATATTAAAATAACCAAAATTTGAGATACTTATTTGGAATGTTCATTTATACTAAGACCATAGAAGCAAAGAAGAAAAGAGGCACTAATCCATTAGTGAAAGTCAGAGAATGTTCCACAGAAAGCAAAACATTTGGACTGAAACAGAAAAAATCGATAAGAAATATCTAAGTAGGTTCATATAGAAAACATTTCAAATGGAAGTAATAAGATGCTCATTGGAAAGGAATTTGGAAAGCGCATGTTCTTTGTTGAAAGAGAAGCAGTTCAGTATTCTTCAGTTATAAAGTACAAGGAGACAGAAAATGGTGGGAGATGAGAATGACACAGAGGTAGAAGGCATATTGTGAAGAGCATTATATAGTATGAAAGGTATTTGGATGTCATCTTTTTGGCAATGTGTAAATACTGAAAATGCTGATCAAGAAAAAAAGGATTGTGTTTTCAGGTTAGAAAGAATTTTCTGGCAAAAATTGGTGAGGAAGTCAGGCTAGAAGCAGAGAAACTGGAAAAGAATTCCTCTTTTCAGCCATGATATTTAAAATCTATGATAAAATGACTTAATATTATTACTTACCCAGACTATGTTTAGGAAAATAACATTCTTATCACTAAAACTGTCTTCAGTGGGAACACAGTTCTTACACTCATACTGTAGATTGTGCCAGGATCTAGAATTAGAAACTCTTATTATTGAAATAAATTATATGTAATTATCTCATTTTTTAGTAGAAATAGATTTGCATAGCAGACTCAAGATTTTTGTCATCTAACATAAATCTGATCTCCATTGTGAGAAAATATATTTGAATACTCAAATGTGAATTCTACTATACAATATGAAAAAACATGTTCCTATTTTAAATTTAACTAGAACATCAGATTAAAAGGCTTTCTTTCAACACATGTTCCATACTAAAGCTATTGCAACAGATACCTAAATCTTGTGGGTGAAGGAAGATCCCCCAGAAAATAACAAGTTGGACTGCTGGCCTTACTCTTTCCATAATAGATGACAATACTAACCTGAGGTTCAGACCAAAGCCAGAGTGAAAACCCAGAGAACATTAGACAACGACGGAAAAATGCATCTTTCAGTTTACTTAACATCACTAGACTTTTAAGATAATTTTAAAATTTGACCAAGGTATTCATCATTTATTAAATATTGGGTTTTATGTTAGATACAGGGAAATATATTTTTTAAATAAACCTTTTTAAGGCATGTCACTGGCCCTCATAACAACACACAAAGGCAAGAACCCAAGTTGCAAAGTTCTTTAGTAATTCAGAGGAGAGACAAGTATTTTCCTGCATGATTAAGGGATGAGTGGACAGAAAATAAAAAGCCTACTTTGTCAAGAGTAGGGAAAGAAGTCTGG
>NW_006795797.1:450517-472590 GCF_000442215.2 Lipotes vexillifer | reverse complement strand
GGGAAAGAAGTCTGGTAGGGAATCAACATGGTGGTATTAAAATTGTGATGACTCCCCAGAGCACCTGAAGAACAGAGTGCCTGTTCTTTGGAGCTCACAGGACCCAGTCTGTATGGTTCACTTCCTTATGTATTCAAACATATATTAACCCTTATGTGCCATATGAAGAATGATCCTTAAAACCCCAGTAGGTAGGCAGAAGGCAGCTCCTGTAATAAACCCAACACTTATGACCCAGTTCCTCATTTCACTCTTCACTCCCCGACAATGATTCACCTGAGAAGTTGTTCCAATTGTTTCTTTCTAAATTCTGGTCCCGGTTTTTTTTATGAGTCCATCTCTAGGTGAAACTCAATATGATGTGCCCCCTCTTAACCAATCTACACATCTGAATATTGGGTGTAGTGACCCATATACACCCTAGCTTTGAAGCATAGATTCCGACCCTAGTGTTTGTGTTCCTTGCTCAAATGCCAGTTGTGTGATTCTTTCTCAGATTCTAAACATTGCTGTTTAATCATAGTAAACTTATTTTAAAAAATGACCTGATACTCCAAACCTAGTCCCTATTTCTGTGAATTTATCATCATGTAACTTTTTGTTATGATGGTAAAAACATTGTGTATTGCTGTTAATAATTAGTGAATGACAAATTGTTTTATTTTCTGATATATATTATATTCTATCTGCTTATAATAATTTCTACTAATTAACTCTTTTATATTTTACTATTGTCTCCCAGTCTAGATGGAGTTGGAACACAAGGCAACATCTCTGCTGGGAACAATAATTTAAATCTCTCCTTCCAATTGGATAATGTAATTCATGCAAAGAGTGAGCCTGATGTGTAAGTGCTTCTCTCTGTTGGGTGAGAAGAGAATCAGTAAGCTATGAGCAACGCTTACCAAGTCACAGTATGTTTAAATCAGTTTACTACACTACAAAGTAACCAAATAATTCTTACCATTGAAAGGCTTTTGCTTTTTAATATGAACACCCCAAACTCATTATCCAATAATATTCAAAAAGCTAAAAAAACCTCAAAAGAACAAGATCCTGGAAACAAATTATTAAAACTCAAGAACTCTAGATCGGTCGTTCTTAAAGTGCGGTTCTTGGATCAAAAGCATTGGCATCATCAGGGAATTTGTTAGAAATGCAAATTATTGGGCCCCACCTCAGACCTACTAAATCAGAAACTCTGGGGATGAGGTCCAGCAATATTTGTTTTAACAAGATTTTCAGGTGATTTTTAGGCCCACTACAGTGTCAAAACCTCTGCTCTGTATAACAGAGGCAATAAACAAACACTCAAAAAATAAAAATAAAATAAAACAGTAGGCAAATCATCATTATAGATAACAAGTTGCACATCATTTATTTCTATTTGACAAGCCATATTAATGAATATCTCACCTTTTAAAAAATTATCAGTTTTAGGGCTTCCCTGGTGGCGCAGTGCTTGAGAGTCCGCCTGCCGATGCAGGAGACGCGGGTTCGTGCCCCGTTTCGGGAAGATCCCACATGCCGCGGAGCGGCTGGGCCCGTGAGCCATGGCCACTGAGCCTGCGCGTCCGGAGCCTGTGCTCCGCAAATGGGAGAGGCCACAACAGTGAGAGGCCCGCATAACGCAAGAAAAAAAAAAAAAAAAAAAAAATTATCAGTTTTAGTCAACAACTAGGAACCTTGCAAATTATGGTCAAAAAGATGATCCAAAATATTCATTAGGAAGGTAATGGTATATGCAAATTGCAATAAACAGTCTGATTCCATTTTTGATGTGTGACCACTGAAGCCTTTAAGCTATGCCCTGTCTCTCTTCACCTTCTGCCCCACATCTAGGCAAATAGATAAGAAGGCTCCGTGCTCCCTCTGGCAAGAAGTTTAACCACACAAGCCCTTCTGGCACGCGCCCACCCCTCACTCCAATCCACCGTCCTTAACCACCATGAAAAGCCCGAGCCAGGCTTCTTCCTCTGCTCTTTCAAACCATTTTGGACCTGATCAGTAGCCACCCTGTTCTGCCCAAAGAGCTTACTAAGTGAGTACTAAACCTTTTCATACCTCCTTGTGTGGCATCAGCAGCATTGACATCTGAACCTAACTTTGGGTGGTAGGATTGTATCCCATTTCTACAGAGTGACTAAAACACAAATTTAAACCTGTTTATCCCTTCGTTGAAAATGCATTCAGAGACACAACTTGAAAAATCCTGTCAGAAATTGCAAGCCTCCTCTGTTGTAGCTTTCAGGCAAGATATTATATACATAAAATCCATGCTTTTATTTTAGGAGGTTGATCAGATGCTGTGTTTTCCCAGCAATCAAATTCTAAGTCCCCAAGACTATTTTATTAAATATTTGTGCCACAGGAAATGAGATATGGCTACAACTACACTAAAAAAAGAGAAAGTGATTGCTCTGATAATCATGACACTAAGAAACAACTGGGAGAAAAGTAGCTTTGGGGACAATATTCAGTAGCTAATTGTTCAACTCTCCAGTTCACATTGCTTGTAGACATTGAGTCTAGTTATGGGGTAAATCAAAGTGAATAAAGCTCAGCTGGAATTTTGATATCAGCAGTGCTTTCTTTTAGTGTTGCTTCCTGAAAAAAAAAAAAAAATTAAAATAATACAAAACCCACAACACATCAGGAGAAATGCAAGATACCAAAATAGAAACTACACACAACAAAAACCATCTCAGAGCACCTTCTTTTGGGTACACTTTTCAATTGTTAATTAAAATTGACCTTAAACTCAAAAACCTCAGTAAAAAATATAGTGTAGAAGCTGATCTGCTGATGAGAATCGGATAATAATTTCAGGCCTTAAATGTAATAAAAATAATACATTTTTCCTTACCTCCATTTTTTAAAAGATATTTTCTTTGCAATTACTGATTTTATGTTAAATTTGAGGTAACACATTTTCATTCTTTCTGATAAGCTAGCTGCTCAAGTTTTGACCATAAGCACAAAATTCTGATTACTAAACCCGAGGGTATTTGAGTGCTATATAACTGTTATCAGAAAAAGAAGCCCAGACTCCTCAGTAAATATATACTTCCATGAAAACCTAGAAGCCATGGCAGTTGGTCACTGACTTAATACTTGAACAGCATAACCATTTTTCATGGAAGAAATCTAAACATTGTTAAACTTTCTTTTATTCTTTGATTAACCCAAATCACAAAAACATAATATGGTTTAATTAGAGGTAATTCCACTGAGTATCTATTAAAATGAATTCATTGACAATGGTAAAATTTTATATAGTCAAAGCTTAAATAATTATGATCAGCAAAATCATTTAGGCTGGTTAATTCAGGCTGCTTTCTAAATTATCCAAAAACCTAAGGAAGAGCCAGAGATCTTTATAAGTCATCTGTAAAGTTACTAATGGAACAGCTGGGTGTCATTGTGAAGAAATATATAACTTAATGGTAGTTAACTAATATTCTAAAATATTCTGTCAAAAATCAGGTTGCAAGTAATTATTGAACAGAGAGTTGATGAGAAAGTGAAGTTAGAGGGGTCTGAGGTGATAATGGCCCTGTGGAAAACAGAGAGGACATCTAGGAAGTAAGACTGGTTAATGAGAATAAGAAAACAGAAAAGGAACTGCTTCATAGGGCTCAGAGCATTGTTTAGAAAAATACTGGAGTTTCGCTTTATAAGGAAGCTCTTAGTAAAATTAAATAAGACCCTTAACAGTTATTTGATGTCTAGATATACAAGGAAGTACATAACAAACCTAACTCAATAAAAATGAAACAGAAGTAATTTACCTCTCATTTTATTTGATAAGTAAACAAAGTAAGATATTATTTGAGCATTGCTGCCATGGAAGTTGAGACATTTATGGTTAGAGGAGACCAAAGGATTACTCTGTTTCTTAATTTGTTATTATAATATTCTCTGTACAAATGAGTTCATGAATTATAATTTTATTTAGATGTTTTATTCTGCTTTCTACATTGTTTCTGCTGCAATAATTTCTTTTGTTATTTTCCAACTTGTTTATTGGTGTCTGTCTTTTATCATGGAGGCTTTCCTCAAAATTTCAAGTTCTCCTTGGCTTTTGATTCATTTTTAACAAATTAAGGTACTGAGAAAATTATTGGAAGCTTTTGTCCAGAGGCCTTCACTGAGGATCACTGGGTGAGTAACATGGTTTAATTGGTGTATCTCTAAATGACTTTGTACGTTTTTCCTTGGGATTGTAAATTAATTTAAAGAGAAATCTTTCCCTTTTCTTCCAGGTACTGAGCGGGAGGATGCCAGCAATCTGGGGCTAAATTGGAGTAGAGGATGGAGGTCACAGTTCAGTTTGGCTTTTAATATAATCCCCTTACTAAGTGCTTGTTCCCTTCATCTTCTACTGTCTGGTGTTCATGAGCATAGAGTATCTCTGGTTCAATTGTTCCAGTGGTAAACCTCCAGGCACCCCTTCACCTGGGATGGGGATTGGGAGGTGAGCAGTAGCCTGGTGGTGTAGGCTTTGAAAGAATATCTGGGACACCTTACTACTCCTTATACAGAATTTAATCCAATACTCCAGTGTTAAATTCCTCCCCTCAAGATACCTTTTGCCTCCAACATTCTCTGTGTTGTGTGTTGGCTTGTTTCTTTTGTTTTTCTAGGTTAAGTATTCAGGTTTTAATTTTATCCATTCTGTCAATTCAGATTTTATTTATCCATCTTCTAAGATGCTCTCTCTTCTCCCATTCTCTTTATTCGTCTAAGTATATATCTTTTTTAATTCATCTAATTTCAATTTAGTGAGCTTTGAGAGAGTAGAGGTGAGATGTGTTCAGTTTTCCAGCCAGTTTATTAACTGGTCCAGTGTGCATTTTTTTCCATACCACAAACCAATTAACTCAATTCTGACATGATCCACCTGAAGGTTAAGGGCTCAGTCCCATATGACTGCCCCCTGACTTTAGATGCCAGTCACCAAGTCCATGTTGTCACCTCTACTTTTGACCAGCTATAAATTGGAGGTTCCCATGACCCCCTCCTTGGATTTGATTGATTAGTTAGAGTATTTCACAAAACTCAGGAAAAGTTTACTTACTAGATTATTGGTTTATTATAAAAAGATTAAACTCAGGAACAGCTAGAAGGAAGAGATGCATAGGACAAATTATGAGGAAAGGCATGCAGAGCTTCCTTGCTCTCTCAGAGCATGCCACAATCCCAAGACCTCTACACGTGCACCAACCTGGAAACTCTCTAAACCTAGTCCTTTTGGGCTTTTATGAAGTCTTCACTACAGAGGTATGATTCATTAGCCATTGGCAATTGATTTAACCTCCAGCTCCTTTCCCCTCTCTGTAGGTCAGGAAGGTGGGACTGAAAGCTCCAACTCTCTAATCACAGGTTTGGTTCCCCTGGCAACCAGACCCATACTTACATGCTTTCCAAAAGTCACTTTGTTAACATAAACTCAGGTGTAATTAAAAGGAATTTGTTATGAATACCAAGACATCTTTATCACTCTTACCACTATGGAGGTCCAAGGGTTTTAGGAGTCTGTGCCAGAAAGGATGACAAAGACCAAATATGTATATTTCTTATTATAAATCACAATATTAAAACTAGAAATCACCAGGTTGCCCTCCCATTCTTATCTTCTGGCTCCTCACCCATGTTTGTCATTCTTAAGTCATTTTCCCAAGCTCACTGAACTCAAACCTTTTTCCATTTCTTAATTTTTGCTCATCCTCTCTCTCTCATCCTCAACTAGAAGACCTTTTCCCCTTTTGTTAAAGATAAACTGAGGCATATTAAAAATTTTAAGAGTCTGTTAGAGCAAAAATCAGTTCAAACCAGGAAGCACCAAACCGAAAGTGGTTAGAAACGTTCTACCTATGGGAGGCAAGACATTTATAGGAAAGACATGGAAGCAAAGCAAGAAAATTATTTGATTGGCTATAGCTTAAGTGGTTGCCTGGAAGTTCTAGTTGGCTGTTTGTGATTGGTTGTCATTAGGTTTTGATTTCTTAACATTGAGGTATTTACAGGCTTAGGTTTTGGTTTGCTTAAGTAGGCTCCTAAGGCACCTCAATTTAATACCACCTCCTTGTTTAATTTAACACTTTGAAATGCCTTTTCTTCCCATATAATCAATGTTTTGTCCACATGTCAAAGCCAAACCATATCTGGCATTTTTTGAAGTCATTCATCTGCACATCTTGAATTAATTTCTCCTTCTTTTACGTAGCCTTCAATTGTATTTCTACTATAAAACCAATATTATTCTGTCTTGTTTGAATGCATGTTTGTTGAATTAAAACAAATGTGACTCTAAAACTTTATGAGGTACAGTATTTATTCTGCTTTATTTTTCTTTCTCTTTTTACTTCCTCCTAGGAGCCCAAAGCTTAAGTATTAAGTATCCAGTATTAACACTCAGAACCACATCTCCATTTCTGCTTTTAATAAAATCAAACAAATATTTATTGAGCACTTCCCATTACATGAATTTAAGTGTTATGTGAAAATGCCTACCTTATGCTTGGTATTCTTTTTGGAGTTGAGAGAGCCATATAATTAGTGTAAAGTTTTGAAACTGCTTTATTCAGCTTATAATGTAGTTAAGGAAACAGCCCCCAAAATATGAAACAATATAAAATTCAAAGGAGTATAGAAGAAAGGGCTAGATTGTGGGTTCTGTGAGGGCCCAAACAAAGGAAGAAAATTCTGTGGGTATAATCTTTCCTGGAGAATGGATAAGAATTCCAAAGAAAGAGAAAAAAAAAGAGTGAAAATTTAAAGTGAAAGAACAGACTTTTTGCAATCTCAGAGAAACTCTAAGATATCATAAGGAGATTGTTCTGAATGGAGCAGCAGTAGATCAATTTTAGGGAGCTGTGGAGAATTCAATTGGCTAGGGATATTTGCACTATCACTAGCTTGAAAATAGAGGCATTCATAAAAAAGGAAAAAAAGAACCACTAATCAGAGGGATATGATGATGGATATGACACTTTTGAAAATTGATGTCAAACATCCTGAAGAATGGCTATGTGGGGAGAGAGTAACTGGAAATCAGAATCAGCCCAGGAATTCCAGATCTTAGAATCTTAATCCCAGGAATACAATATTGGTGGGAAAATCGAGCGTGGATGAGAGACATATTGTACTGGACAAAGTTCACTACATCTTTGGCTATTTTCAATTGTTCATTCCAACTAGTTGTTTTGTTTTTCCTGTTAAGGAACCATGCTCTAGACTTGCTTGCTGAAATTCTGATGAAGTTCTGTAGGACAGACTCAAAGAGTCCAGTTTAAGGACAGTTGATAGACTCTAATTCTCAAGTGATGAAGGCCTGGGCTAGGTAATAATTCTAAATAAAAAGTGAACATGCCCTGTCGGGGGTGAAGACACTTCTAGTTTTAGATAAGTATTAGTTAAGAGACAATATGATGTAATCTCTTGTGCTTAGACTCTATTTTTTTTAAATTTAGTTTCTTGCTTTCATTTATTTTGCCTAATATATTTGATTTCCAAATTAAATGGTATGATTTTTATGTGAAATTTTATCTCATTTACAATATTAAGAATCTGGAGATGCTGGTTCTCATCTTCATATGTCTTATTAACAAGAATAATTAATTTTTTTTTTCCATACCAGACTATGCCTTACGAATGGGTGATTATTCATCCGATGTGAGGCAGCTTATGTAGGGTTTATCTGAGTAAAGCTTATGTCTCTCACAGGCATGTTGCTTCTCAGATTTCTAGGAGGTCAGATATTTTTCTCTTCTTAAGGCTCTACCTTTTGTTTCCATGAAAACAAGAGTTGTGATAGGGGAGTTGTGATAGATTTCAACCTGACTTTAACTACCTAAGGGTAGGTCTTTTTGGAGTACAGCTTTTAATGGGAGAATGGTAGTAAAAGAAAGGAAACAAAAGGAAACAAAAATAGCTGGAGGCTTGGGGAATTGGCAAAGCACCCTAAGAGGAGAGAAAATGAGTATACAAAGTGGAATGATGGAGATATTACTGCCAAAGACCAACTTTCTTCAATTTAAAATTCCATGTAGGTCCAGTCAGAGGTGAATTATGAACCCAGATATTAATCCAGAATAATGGTAGCATTTTTTCAGGTACATCTTCTTGAAACAAAAGATCCCCAAGTTGATGGTCTTATCATTAGTTTCCTTTTCTGTCATCCTTGACTTCAGTTGGATAACTGTCATATGATACTTCCAGGGGCTATAAGGCTAAAGCACCTCCTGATATCACTCCCTCCCTCAGGGATTCATGGTCAACTCATTAGTTAAGAATGAGACACTGTGCCAATTCTAAAGTTCAAGTAAAGAGTTTCACCTCTAAATGTATTTCAGAAGATGTTTTGATATTTGGAATATAATGTATCCTGAGATGGCTGCTTTTAATGATTATTCCCCTGCCTTTATCCCTATTCCCTTTATCTTTTATCAGTGAAGGAGTCATACTGTGGAATAAGGATTGTTGGGTTGGAGGTCATAATCAAGTGAACCCTTATACATCTTTAGTTTGGAATTATGTTTCTCTAAATATCGCTATAAGGAAAAAAATGGGTATAAATAGAAAATGCTCAAGTATGAGAAAAATAGACTTTGAGGTGAAGTATTTGAAAAATATGGTTCATAAAGAAAAACATCCAAAAGGCACATAATTCTGCTTCTGGGGACTGAAAAAGATGAGCCATAAAGTATAATTGCTTTATATTAACAATTTCCATCTTCTCACATTCATAATTGATTTAGCTAATGTAAAAGTTAAGATCCTAATATGATTAGACATTTGTTTGGGTGAACTGGAAAATGTTATATAAAGAAATGATAACACAAGGGTGCCAGAAATGTACCACTTTAGAAAAGGCAGCAAGAGTTATATATTCCAGTGGTGCTGGGTCCCATGGTTCTTAATTTGCATATGAATAATTAATATGCATACCCCAATAATGCCAGCTTCTGAGCATTACATTCAGTATGAATTATGCAGAATCACTTCAAAAATGGCTTTAATAGGCAAGGGAATTACCACCCTCTAAGGTATGTAGAAAATAAAAATCATTTATTTGAAAAATGAAATAAAAAGAGGAGATCTGATTCAAAGCATTCAGGAAAGGAAACTGTCTTTTTTTTTTAATTAATTAATTTGGTTGCACTGGATGTTAGTTGCCGCAGGCAGGCTCCTTAGTTGTGGCTCGCTGGCTCCTTAGTTGTGGCATGCAAACTCTTAGTTGCAGCATGCATGTGGGATCTAGTTCTCTGGATCAAACCCAGGCCCCCTGCACTGGGAGCGCGGAGTCTTAACCACTGTGCCACCAGGGAAGTCCCAGGAAAGGAAAGTTTCTAGATCAACTATCGACTACCTTGTTTGTTTATTTTTTTTAATGTGTGCTTTATCTTCTAGGAATTATAAGACTGTGATAGCCTTCAGGAATACAAAGGTGCATATGAGTCCCTGGAAAAAGAACATCACGAAATTACACAACAATTACAGAACAAATAGTAAGTAGTATGGGGCAAACCCTGTGAGTTAGCTCCATAGAAAAGTCACTTGAACTGAAAGAAGAAAGAGAAGTACATTGAGGGAGGAGGAAATTCATGTTTTTTTTTAAGCTCTATATCAAAGAATAGAGATAATGATTCAAACTGTGTTTGGAAGATTTGTTGGATAAGAGGATTTATGTAGGCTACACTTACAATCATAAAAATGTCAGTATATGCCAAGACTAGGGCTACTTTGTGGCTTGACCAACATGTGGTAAGAGTTTTCCCCTTCTGTTAGGCAGGAATGATTGCCCCTGATCAAGCTGGTCTAGAACTGGGAAAGAGGCATAAGAATGCTCACTGAGGTTCAAATAAGTCATTTCATTTGAGGAGTTTCATGGGACCAATGTCAATGGCATTCATGAACTGCTCATTGCTTTGAAGTTTTAAAGAGATGAGACTCCTTGAATTACCTCACTATTGTTATTCTATATTTTTACACTTCATTGAGTGGGCTTTGCTGAAACGTAGCCCTCTTGGTCTGCAAGAAAGTACAGGAACATAGTCCCTAGTTACACAACAATATACATTCTTGCTGGGGCAAAACTGCTAGTTACAAAGAGCTCCAGGGAACTGAGAAAAATCCAGGCAGTCAAGCATAGTGGTTAATTTGGGGGAAGCTCTAGAACCATATTACCTAGATCTAAATTTTGAAACCACAACCTACTAAGTATCTGACTTCGGACAAATTACTTAAATTCTCTTTACCTTAGTTTCCTCATCGATTAAATGGAAATAATAATACTACCTATCTCCACAGGGTTATTGTAAGGATTGAATGAATAAATACACAAAAATCACTTAGAATTAAACCAGAACATACTAAATAGCTCTATAAATGTTGGCTAATATTGTGTATCATAAAGATCCAGAGTTTAAACTCTGGATTCAGACTGTTATCTTGATTTCACTTCATACTGGCCATGAGACCTTTCTAACTCTTGGCTGGCTTCCTATTAAAGTAGCACCTACTTCAAAAGTTATTAGGTATCATGCTTTACAAACTACCCAGTTCTCAATGTGTTAGCAGTTAAAAACACCACCATTGTTATTCTTGACATTTTATATGATTTTTAATAACTATTATAAAATCATGTTTTCATCCATAGACATAATAGCTGTAAGATGTTTTTCAGAGTAATAAAAAATATTTAAACATTTTTATCTAATGCCTACAATGGCTTCCCAGCCATGCAGACTTCAAACTCTTTAGAAGACCCAGAAAAGTGACAGACTACTTTATTATATTTAGTAGTGAACTGTACTTATTTTTAGCATGCAGAACTAAATTTTCGTATCCTAAAAAATTGCCATCCTGAAGCTTTGTCTGGCATAAACATACAATTGGGAAAATATGCATTTGTATTAATGAACTAAATATGAATATAAAGAGATACTTCAGGAAAAACAGTTATTCTACTTACAATAGCTATGTATCTGTTTCGATGAAAGCAACTATCTAAATATAGTACTTTGAGACTTCCCTGGTGGCACAGTGGTTAAGAATCCGCCTGCCAATGCAGGGGACACAGGTTCAATCCCTGGTCCAGGAAGATCCCCCATGCCGCAGAGCAACTAAGCCCATGCACCACAACTTACTGAGCCTGCGTGCCACAGCTACTGAAGCCTGCTCACCTAGAGCCTGTGCTCCGCAACAAGAGAAGCCACCACAATGAAAAGCCTGTGCACTGCAACGAAGAGTAGCCCCCGCTTGCCATAACTAGAGAAAGCCTGTGTGCAGCAAGGAAGACCCAACACAGCCAAAAATAAAAATAAATAAAACAAAATAAATTTATTAAAAAATATATATATATACATATATAGTACTTTGACAGACATGCAGAATGATGAGGTATTCTCTTCTGTCTATTGTAGTAGAGATTGAGCTTAGTTGATCCATTACACTTATGCCTGGATACAGCCTGCCAGAAATAGATCAATTTCAACATATGGAGACAAAATCATATCAAGAATGTGTTCTTCTGAGTTTTATCTGGTAAATTAATGGTAATGGATGAGGTGCCAGTAAGTGATTCATAACAAGAAGATCAACCCACTATATTCTCATCTTGCAAAAAGTTGTAGTAGAGTCAAGAAGAGCTTCAATACAAAAAGGATAGGTAGAGATACGATATAAGATTCCTGGTTGTGCTGTAACCTATACTTCCCTGCTGGATATCTTCACTGTCTTCCTAGGTTATATAATATATTTATCCCCAATAATTAGTAGCTGGAGGACACGCTATCTAATCATCAGTTAATTAATGGAAGTTAGTGACTGGTCATGGAATCACCTGACAAAAGCCAAAATTGATCAATATTTATAGGTATATCAATACTAAGATCACATTTGTTCCCTTCACTAGTATGGACTTTCCTATTGCATTGTCAGAATAATAATGTCAACTCAGCAGCTTCCTTTTTTTAAAATAATTAATGAATTAATTTATTTATTTTTGGCTGTGTTGGGTCTTGGTTGCTGCACGCGGGCTTTCTCTAGTTGACGCGATTGGGGGCTACTTTTCGTTGTGGTGCACGGGCTTCTCATTGCGGTGGCTTCTCTTGCTGTGGAATACGGGCACTAGGCCCGCAGGCTTCAGCAGTTGTGGCTTGTGGGCTCTAGAGCACAGGCTCAGTAGTTGTGGCGCAGGGGCTTAGTTGCTCCGCAGCATGTGGGATCTTCCCCACCGAGGGCTCGAACCCGTGTCCCCTGCATTGGCAGGCAGATTCTTTTTTTTTTCTTTTCTTTTTAACATCTTTATTGGAGCATAATTCCTTTACAATGGTGTGTTAGTTTCTGCTTTATACCAAAGTGAATCAGCTATACATATATCCCCATATCTCTTCCCTCTTGCGGCTCCCTCTTTCCCACCCTCCCTATCCCAACCCTCTAGGTGGTCACAAGGCACCAAGCTGATCTCCCTGTGCTATGCGGCTGGCAGGCAGATTCTTAACCACTGTGCCACCAGGGAAGTCCCTAGCAGCTTTCTTTTGATTGTGTTTTGGAGGAACTTCTAATGCCAACCTGACTGAACTAGCTAAATATGCCTTCTTCAGTATCATATGCTTGAGAAGTTGATCATCCACGTGCCCTGTTAGAACATGGTTTGGATTTTAAATCGACTTTTTTAAACTGACCCCAAGGCCTTATTTATATCTCAATTCTCTGTATATGGCTTCTATTAATAACAGTTCATAACACTTATTCCTCATTGAAATCCAAACAATATTAAATGGCAGAGGAAGAAGGATGTTTCTACCAATCTACATTGTTATTTCAGTTTTCTTCCTCATTTCTTCTTCCCACTTTGCCACTGACAACTGAGGGACAAAAAAGGACAACCTTCCTCTCCTAACTTTTTGCTGATGAGAATGGGAAGAAAAACCTTTAAAACACTAGACAACAGACATGCCCATAGCTTGAGGGATCTAACTTACTGTCTACTTTTATTCAAGAAACTTAGGAGGTAAAGTCCTACAGGAATCACCTGCATAAGGCAGGCCAAGAACAGATTTTTATCCATTCATCTGTCGATGGACATTTAGGTTGTTTCCATGTCCTGTCTATTGCAAATAGTGCTGCAATGAACATTGGGGTACATGTGTCTTTTTGAATTATGGTTTTCTCAGGGTATATGCCCAGTAGTGGGATTTCTGGGTAATATGGTAGTTCTATTTTTAGTTTTCTTAAGGAACCTCCATAAATATATATAATGGAACATTACTCAGTCATAAAAAAAATCAAATTGGGTCATTAGTAGAGATGTGGATGGACCTAGAGTCTGTCATACAGAGTGAAGTAAGTCAGAAAGAGAAAAACAAATATCGTATATTAACGCATATATGTGGAATCTAGAAAAATGGTACAGATGAACCTATTTTCAGGGCAGGAATAGAAAGGCAGACGTAGAGAGCAGACGTGTGGACATGGAGGGGGAAGGGGATGGTGGGATGAATTGGGAGATTAGGTTTGACATAAATACACTACCATGTGTAAAATAGATAGCTAGTGAGAACCTGCTGTATAGCATAGGGAGCTCAGCTCTGTGCTATGTGATGGCCTAGTTGGTGGGATGGTGGGGGGGGAGGAGGTCCAAGAGGGAGGGAATACGTGTATGCATATGGCTGATTCACTCCTCTATGTGGCAGAAACTAACACAACACTGTAAAGCAATTATACTCCAATGAAAAAAAAAAGAACAGATAAAAAAAATTAAGCCTCATGTAATCATTGTATTCAGTTGGTCAATTTCCTAGCTTTTCTGGCTTATTCCCCCACTATTCCAAAATACTGATATTCAAAGGCTTTGTCTTAGGCTTTTCCCTACCTCCCCACCCTCTTTTCTTGATTTTAGTCTAAATTCAGATTATACTTTAAAAATAAATTCTATAGTTTATGTTGGCAAGAAATTAAAATCGGTATGACATTCAAACTAAAATTAGAGAGAAAATTTTTCTGTAGAGAGACAAACCAGTATTTCAAGAGCCTGGATGCCTAACAATTGCAACTATATATTTCTTCCAATTTGTGAATTCGTATGTCAGAATTATTTTCTAGCAAATCAGATTCTATAGGAGAAATACTCTCTATATATAGTATATATACACTATATCTATATCTAAAGGAGCATCAGGTGTTGATTTTTTTTTTTTTTTTTTGGCTGTGTTGGGTCTTCATTTCTGTGCGAGGGCCTTTCTCTAGTTGCGGCAAGCGGGGTCCACTCTTCATCGCGGTGCGCGGGCCTCTCACTATCGCGGCCTCTCTTGTTGCGGAGCACAGGCTGCAGATGCGCAGGCTCAGTAGTGGTGGCTCACGGGCCTAGTTGCTTCGCGGCATGTGGGATCTTCCCAGACCAGGGCTGGAATCCGTGTCCCCTGCCTTGGCAAGCAGATTCCCAACCACTGCGCCACCAGGGAAGCCCTCGGGTGTTGATTTTAATAAGCAATGTATTAGTTATAAAAGTCAGGAGTAGGTCTCCCCCTGCCTCGGACTTGTTTTCTCTTACACACACACATTATATTTCTTCATTGCAATAAGCAAAGTTTGATTAACTCTGGAAAACTTGAGCTCCTGACACTTCATTTACCGAATATCATCAAGAAATGATATAGAGATCAAAGGTCTAGAGTGAAGTTAGAAAGTTCTCAAATGAGAAACCACACTGAGAGAAAGCTGATCCTCCTACACCATATCTTTCCTGGCCTATTAGGCTCTTAGAATATGTGGAGAGCTGGTAGCACCAGCTGACCAGGGCCTTTTATCTTTATTTAGAGGACAGAGTTCACTGTCTTATGGGGATTATGCAAAGTGGTCTTAACTGCTCAAGAATTCTGAAACGGAATTGAATAAGTCTAGAAATTTAAAGAGAAAAACTATCAGAGCGCATTAAACATTATCTGAGCAATCTTTTCCAAACATGCTTGCATACCTAAACTAAGACTTTGACTATCTCTGAAGATATAAGGAGGGCAAATACATGTTCTTCTCAGAGCCATTATTTCCTCATTTGTAAAATCAGGAAGAGAACATCTATCTTGTTGGGTGGATTCAGTGAGACAGTATATATTAAGTACCTGTCCAACAGTAGGGGCTCAAGAAGGGTAGATACAAACTTTAAGATTTTGTAATTGTTTACAATGGAAACATTTAAAAATGTATTAAATACTTTACTGCCTTCTTAAACCAAATGTGCTGGATGAAACAACTTTCTTGGTCACTTTCTTGCATGTTCTAAGAGGATTGCCACTAAGGTGTTTGAAATTTCTGTAGGGTATTTTTCCAACATCTTGGCTCAGAGCTCTGTCCAGAAGTTTTAAGTTGCCAGAAATCTAACCTCCACATAGAGTAACTCTGAATTTCCTTCTTAATGTTGATGACACATTTAGAAATTGATAAGGAAAAAAACATTTCCATTCAAAGGCCTAAATAGCAAAATATATTTTATTCGGATAACTCCAGTACAAGGTAAAAAGTGACCTACAATAGGAATAGAGAAAAAATCATGTAGAAATAATTACAGTCCAAAAAAGAATTCTGAAATCCTGAGTTTTAATAAAAATGTGGATCAACCTGGGAAATAAGAGATAGCCAGGAGCAAGTGATATTGTTTAGCACATGAGGTTAACTGAGAAAAAAATAGAGGTGGGCAAAGCATCTCAGTTAATGGCAGATGATTTCAACCCTTCAGAAAGCCTTTCAGACAAGAAATTCATAGCTAGAGGGACAATGCATCAGAGGAATTTAAAACTCATCCTAGACTCAAAGGCTAAAGCCCTCCAAAATATGTATTTTGAGCAAAAACTTGGGAAACTGGAAATTTATTAGTTTGGGGAAGAAATTGAAGACAGGTACCCAGACAACATCAGAATTAAGTAAGATATCATACCAGATAAAACAAATTAACCCTGTAGTCAGGTTTCACATACCTGGCATATACCTGTACGTGATCTCACTGCCTAATGTGGAGATAAGAGAGCCATGAAAAAAGGGGAGCATGGAGTTCACATTTCAGCGGGAGGCCAGAGATAAAAACATCACAGAGTTTGGATTTTCCCAGTTGTTAAGGAAGAGGTCAGCTGGATTCAGGACAAGGTTAAAGAGAGGACCATTCTCTGTAGATTGCTGCAATAAGTTTACGCTGTCTGATTACCTATCAAGAAAAATTTGTTTATTTTTGGAAGCTGGTGGCAAAATAACTGATACAATTGTAAATAATGGGATATGCCATGCTGATCTAGAGCTTTGTATTAAAGACAACTTGTACTAAAGCAACTTTGTATTAAAAACAACTTGAACAAATCATTAAAAATAACCACAATTAGCATATATGTTACAACGGGTGCTTGGAGGCGGATATAGAAAACAGCAGCAAGCAAATGCTTGATTGGATTTCATGCTGGATGAAGTTAGGGAAAAAATAAAATCTTGAATAGGTAAAATGTTCAGGCTATGATTTATAATAATTAGAGAGAAAGCAAGTTCTTGGTGCTTAGATTATGAGTATTTTCATCTTCTTTAGTCTACAACATGTTTTTCAGTTAGCATAAGTAATTTAAGTTGTCATTGGTATACTCCTACATTATTCAGGGAGAGTCTCTATCAACCAACAATTATTTCGAAAACATTGTTTATGTGCCTAGTGCCAAGATAAATAATACAAAAAGTAAGAGAGAACTGTGAGATACCAACTGCTGCCTTTGAGTAGCAAATAGTCTAGCTGGGGAGTCAAAAATGGTGTTATAAAATTATTGGAGTGCACTGGATGATAGCAAATAAACTCTAGTGTATAGCATAAAACCAGAAGGAATATAAGCAGGAGTGCTCAGGGGAGATAAGGGTAGACAAGGAGGGAAACCTACTTACATTGAAGGGGTAGACTTTCACTGGAGTGTTGTCAGCAGAAGTGTTCTAGGAGAAGTTCGTTGGCAATACCAAGTGAAGAGAGGTGACATGTTAAAAAGCCCACAGGCAAAACAGGAATGTAATGAAAATTGAACACTGTATTATTCTGACAATATGACATCCTGGAAAAGGCAAACCTATGGATATAATAAAAAAAGATCAGTGGTTTTGGAGGGGTTGGGTGGAGAGATAAATAGGCAGAGCAAAGAGGATTTTTAGGGCAGTGATAATACTCTGTATGATATTATAATGATGGATATGTCATTATACATTTGTCTAAACCAATAAAATGTGCAACAGCAAGAGTTAACCTTAAAGTAAACTATAGACCTTGGGTGATTATAATGTGTTAATGTAGGCTCATCCTTTATAAAAAATGTACCATTCTAGTGAATGATGTTGGTAACGAGAGAGGCTGTGCCTGTGTAGGGGCAGGGGGTATATGGGAAAATCTCTGAATCTCAATTTTGTCATAAACCCAAAACTGCTCTAAAAATTAAAGTATTTTTTTTAAAAAGGGATATATAGGAAAATTGTTCTCATTTTGCTACAAAACATTAGGGGAAAAAGGGAAAGACAGTCCCTCTTAAGGCAGAAACAGCCCTGAAGTTCTGTTTCCTCAGCTCCTGGGGGGACACTGGAGACCAGGAACTGGCTTCAGAACTAGATATATTTGTTTTAAGCCATTCATAGAAAGAGAGAAAGAGAAAGAGTGAGAGAGGGAGGGAGGGAGAGAGAGACACACAGAGAGAGGGAAATGTCAGCTCCTCAACTGAGCAAATGGATTTCAGAAAATGTGTGGCCCTTCTGGTTGAGGAAGGGGGGAAGAGGATATGTAAATAACTTTTATTTTTCCTCAAGAAGTATGCCCAATGTAAATGACTGCTTCTATATTTGACAATGAAGAAGCATCACATGATTTGAAAATAGTCATGTGGCTCTGGGATGACCTCAGTTGGGATGAGGAAGGGCTGGTAGTCCTGCTTCACATTCTTCCTCTTATCACAGAAGCACATAGAGACTTCCTGAAGTTCTGTCAGAGGAAACGAGGAAGATGAATATTGTTCTGCAATCCATGAAAAGTATAAAGGTGAAAAAGAAAAAAAAAAAAAAACATAGTTTCCAGTGCTTTTTTATTTTCCTTTCACTTAATTTAAAGCTGTTACTTATTAGGAAACCATTTAGTGCCCTCCGACTAAATGGAAAATTCAAGCCCGTAGCACCCCAGTAGAGTTTATTGTTCCAAACAAGTAGCTGCATCCTTTCAGGGGCTATTTTACTTCTCTGGAATGAAGCCAAGCAAGTTTGCTGTTTTGAGACTTCCTGTAAGGATGGGATTGAGAGGTAGGGGTGGATTGGCTAGACTTTTAGCCTCTGGCTCTTAACAGAGTCCACAATCCATGCTGTGTTCTTTCCTTGAGGACTCACCAGCCTAAATTCCTTTGCTTTCATAAGTTTGAAGCAACATATTAGTGGCATTGCAATGATTTTTTTTCCAGGGGTTTAATGCACTATTAGTTCCATTTCAGATGCCTTTAACTAAATGCATCTGCAAATAATTGTTTTAGAGGATACCCAGTTGTATTGACAACTATTGGGCTAGGCTTTCAACAGATAGAGCATCATTAAATGTGGGGTTTGTAAAGCTACCAGAGTTAGGCTTTGAAAGTGCATATAGTATTCAAGTCTATGACTGATATGGTCTCTTGCTAAGTGGCTTATTATTTCAACTACTGTAGACACAGGGATTAGATCACCTCCTTGGTGATCTAAACCTCTTGGTTTATACCCTCATTATAATGGCATCATCTAGCCCTACCATGGCTAATTTCCTGGGTTTCTCTTTCTCTATTCACTGTGGGAATTTCTGCTAAAAATTCCGTTTCTTTTGGAAGTGGGGCAGTTATGAATATATTCATCTTGAGACTCTTGTATAAGTGGCTTTTAAGGAAACATAAGAATCAACTCTAAGGAAAAAAACATCTCACTCTGTGCTTATGGCATTTCCAGTGACAACTGTGCTAACATCACCAACAGAGCAATTCTTCTGTTAATAAAGAGGATGACTTCTAAAAGTGCATTCTGATAGATATGCTTTTACTTGAGCTAAAAGATAGAAGTCTAAAGATGGCATCTAGAAAGACGATTATCACTGCTCTTCTTCCTCCTTTCTGTCCAGGTGGGGCAAGACTTCCCCTGTGTCATCCACAGTCCTATAAAGGGAGTGCTCCTGCCTTACTAGAGGCAACCAAGGGCAGCCACACCATGGAGCAGTCTTTACTTCAGCTGGGCCAGCATGTCAGCAAATCCAGGGTGGTCTATACTTAAGACAAGGCCAATGTTATCTCCTTTTCAGCAGCTCTTGGCCCACCCTGAGGAGCAAGGAGGTACTCTTAAATCACTATGTCTGTCATTTGGGGGGAAACAATAATAATGATAACAATAGCAATAACAGTGGTAGTAGTAGAAATAGCAATTGTGGGCTTGGGACTGGAGTAACCCTGGCCTTCCATTTCCACTGGAGGGACATTAGCTGATACTGGAGGCCTTTCTCCCTGACTCACACACACTTCTCCTCAGGAAAACAGGATAGTCTTATTTGAATGGAGAGTTTGGAAGAAAGAGCTGAGTAGGTATGACTGGGAAGCATGTGAGCTCTCTTTTTTCAGAGCCAACCTATTCACAGAACGAATACATTCTGGTTCCGACTCTGCTGTGTGGGAGGAGACTGCCCCTTTTGGGGAGCCATTGGCTGTCCACTGTTCCAAGAGGGACTCAAAATAATTCTGGAACAAAATATTATCATACTTTCTTAGCTGTGGATCTAAAGGCACGTTTTCCAATCACTTTATCAGTAATATTCATATCTCCATCTGAACCTGTGCTTACCTTTTAATTGATTCTGGCCTAAGGAAAGGAACAAGGATATTACTTACGGGCATCTATAAACTTATCAGTGAGAGCATCCAAAACTAATATTTATAGGCCATTCACTGAGTTCTGGATACCATACTGAATGCTCAGTATTTAGCTTAGTGGCTAACCACTCAGACTCTGGATACAGAAAAGCTGGGTTCAAATCTCATACATCTTATGTTCTATAATTTGGAAATATTACATAACCTCTTTTTCCTCATTTTTCTCATCTAAAAATTAGGAATTATACTAGCTCTTACTTCACAGGATTATTGTGAAAATTCAATGGATTACATGTCATAAGCTTAGAAAAAGGCCCAGCACATAATACATGCCTAATGATAGTTAACTAACTTTCCTTACTATAATCCAGCAAAGTAGCTATTTAATTTGTCTTAATTTTATAGATGCAGGAACTAAGACTCAGAAAAGTTAAATGTGTTTCTCAGGAAGCGCTCACAGTTGGCCAACGGAAGAGCTAGGATTTGAAACCAGATCTAGCTAACTGTAGTGCTTCGGTTCCAGCCTCTGCATTTTGTTCCCAGAAGGGATATTTATTAAGATAGAACTCTATGAATTAAAAGAAAAGGGGGAGGAGGAAGACAATATCCCTTCCTCTATCTTATTTTTTCATAAAATTTTCCATAAATGTCCAGTTTCACATTGTAGCAGTCTTCCTTGCATGACCTTTAATCAATATTGTCCTTTCTTAGTATCTGTATACAATCAAATATCCACAAACATGTTTTAAAAATTGCTCACATTAAGGCTGTTACTAAAGTTATATCTAAACTGTCATTCAGATATTTGTAAAAAGTTTCCATTCTTAAAATAAATATCCTTACCCCTCCTCTCTTCCATCAATTTGAGAAAAATCTTAGGTATATTGAAGGGTATTATTTATAGTTGGAACATTGCAAGTATAGCATTGCTAGTTTTTTAAACAACAACCACAAAAAAACTATTAAGTAATTTAATATGTCTCAGTAAGTTCATTTATTGAATTTTCTCTGTATGCTCAAAGCCCCCATTTGGGTCAGATTCCTTGGAAATCAGAACATTTTTCTATCCAGTCTTACTTTTTGGTGGAATATTGTTTCCAGTACAGTAGTATGTTTTAAGGCCAAAAATAGTTTTAAATGAAGGGAAATGGCATAGGATTATGGGAAATAGTCTTACCACAGAGGTAATTCTCTCACTATAAACTCACTGTATCCAGTCCTAATTCACAAAGAATGGATTGGTCCAATTTACTTTCTTTCAAACTATTGGACTGTAGAGGCAAGAAAGAGAATTATGGAAGGCTAAATGAAGGCAGCAATTTTGTCATTCAGCACTCAGGAAAAAAATCTAGGTGAGGCTGAAAGAAAACATAGATCTCCTTGAATCTGAAGATGGCTCTGAGGGACCACAGGGAACCATATACAGACAATATGGTAAACTCAGTTTAAAAAGTAGAGATATTCAACAGCAACCCAGCTGTCCAATCTAGTTGCTTGACCTACCTCTGAGGAGACCTTGACAAATTGTACATGATTTACTCTCGATCTGGTGTGATTTTTTGCCAGTTTATATACCTGTGCATGTGAGAAACTTCACTTTTCCTATGACATTTCCAATAGTTTCTATATAGTCCTCTTCAATATACAGAAGAATGGGGAGAACAAAGTTGCTTAGCTAAGGAAGAGTTGGACAGAAAGCAGCAGCTCTCCTAACTCTTGATGCCAGTCTTCACTTGCATGAAGGCTTAAGCCTTTGACTCTGAGGCCGAAAGTAAAAGGTTGTCACCAAGACAGGTGGCTTGTCCAAGCTTATTAAATATGTCTATATCTGACAGTAATTGTTTCTATTATTTATCCTTACCTGAATGATAAGAACTTCTTAATTAGTGCCTGAGAAAGTAAACAAGGATTTAATTGACAGAAACAGTGTGCATGGTTTTGCTATAATGAAGTCAGTCATGTAATGAAGCATAAGTCAGTTTATTACTCTACCCAAACACAAACCACTAAATTGTTACAATAGACACTTTCTGAATTTCGTCCCTTATCATTATAAATCATGTGGCAAGGCAACAGGCATACTATATAAGAAATTTCCTTGACTCATTCTTAATTTCAGCTTGTACATTCTTTTAATAAAATTTTCTACAAGGATAACACAGAAAAACCTCAATGAATAAGGAGAGGTTGACATTCCTG
>NW_006795797.1:440183-450313 GCF_000442215.2 Lipotes vexillifer | reverse complement strand
CCTGCTTCTAAAAGGATTATGGTTCATACTTGAGGAAATGCAGCAGGCAAGCCAAGTCATTCTGTGAAGTTATGAAAGACTAAGCCATGTTTATGAGGAAAGCAAGGGAAAAAGTAATGAAGCCAAAAAAGAAGCCACAGGAGAAAGAGAAATATTTAAAGAAAAGACTAATTTTGAGGTCTTTTTTTTTTTTTCATTCTATGGGGCTTTCCTTTCAATGACAGAATTCTCTACTCTCAACCTTCTTAATAGAAAACAGATTATCTCTGGTAGATTCTTGCAAGCTCGGGTTATATAGCCCTCAGCCCTGCAAGACTTATAATAGGGATAACAAACATAAACAGTACTCATTTGTCTTTATCTTCATGATTTACTACTAAGGCTCAGTGGGCATCTGCCCCTGGGCATACCAGCATATATTTCTAGCTCCCTTTTCCACCTATTGATTGTAATAACCTTGTATCTTATCCTATTCTCTCATCTATATCATAACACAAAATACCATTTTAAATTCTATTATTTCATGAGTGGTTCCTCATTGATATGGCAATATGATTTCTATCCAAATTTATTATTAATTCTTTCTATTAATTTAGTTTACATTTCTGTTGTACCACCACATATACAGGGCAAGTATTTTTTTTTTTTTTACGCGGGCCTCTCACTGTTGTGGCCTGTCCTGTTGCGGAGCACAGGCTCTGGACGCGCAGGCTCAGCGGCCATGGCTCACGGGCCCCGCCGCTCCATGGCATGTGGGATCTTCCCGGACCGGGGCATGAACCCGTGTCCCCTGCATCGGCAGGCGGACTCTCAACCACTGAGCCACCAGGGAAGCCCCAGGTCATGTATTAGCTGAGCCCATAAAAAGCATATTAAAAAAGGTGTAGGTTGATTATGTGATATGTGTTCAGCAATCTGAAGGTAAGGGATCACAACTTGTCTGCTTTACAGAGAGTTGATATTTCTCTCATTCTAAGTGCTGCTAATGTGAAGAACAAAATATTTGATGCAATTAAATCTAAAAATATCCAGATGCTTTTCCTAATATGATAGTTTTCAGAATTTTAGATCCAGAGGGCATCTTACAAATTGTAGTCTAGTTAGCTCAGTCTTCTCTTTTTTTTTATATGAAGAGTCTACAAATCAGATATTTAGTGATTTGACCAAGATTGCAAATTTTAGCTGAAGATCCAGAATTAGTACCTCAACCTTCTTAATACTTATGGCTAATATAGAACTCTGTCATCTTCTAATAATAATATTTGTCTCATATTATAAAACATATTTTTTACAATTTAGAGATTTAAGAATAGTTTGAGAAATAAAGTAAATCATAAGTTGGAGATAATCACATCTTTCAGATACAAACAACATATTTGGTCTTTATTGCTCTGGTATTTTCCTTATATAAATATATACATATTACATAATTATAGTTTAGTGTTTTGTCAAGTTGAGTCTTCTTGATTGCATGATGTGGATTGTCTTGACCGTGACAAAGTTGAATGCAGGAGAAAGACTTTGGCTTATTTTGATGAACCTAAAGTTATTTTACAGAAATGTTATTTAAGAATATTCAAATTATATTAAGCCATGTAACTTTTTCTTATGTGGAAGCCCAAAATAATCTGAGCATGAATGGGAAGGCTTGACCTTCACCCATTGTTCCTTCTCACACTGGGCTTCAAAAACATCTGACTGACTCTAGGGCTCTGGGAACTTGATTTGAAAACCATTACTACAGAGGGGGGCATCTCCAGCTGATGCATGTTGGTGATGCTTTCAGTCCCTGTTCTGGCCCTTTTTATAAAAGTTCCATTCTTTCACCATACCTGCTTTGCATGGAAAGGTGATGCTAAAACCAAGCTTGGCTTGTAACCACAGACAGCTTTCTCTTGTCAAGGATAATGAGGCAGTTTCTCCTGCAGGGTGTGTGACAGTTACAGGACAGAAAAAAAATAGAGTCTGTGAAAGCAAATCCTTCTTAGATCAAAGCTGGCAAATTCCATAATTTTATCTTATTTTGCCATGACATTCCAATAAGACAAATAAAACAAAATGCAACATTTCACACTCACTTCTGTCTGATCTTGAAAAGATGTGGTCCTAAAATGTATCATGGGACAAAATTTTAAATTATACTATTGATTCATTATATCTTAAACCAACTGCTTTTAATGGACAGAATCTGCCTTCCATAGGATTATTTAGAATGTTTGCAGAAACTAATAAAAAGCTATTTTAAACAGTAGCTAAAGCTTGCTCTCTTGCTCCCATGTCTAATTGTTACTTTAACGTCTTTCCCATGAACCACCAATACCTGATAAATATTATTAAATCCACATGTAATTAAAAGGGAAGCAATATTACAAAGTTAGACCACCAAATTCCTGCATTCTCATGGGCATTAATCAAATTAAAACTAATAAGACTGATAATATGTAAAAATTAAAATCAACAAACAACTCTATTAGGAATATGTATTCTATAGGTTTGAGAGGTAAGTAGAAATATGTAACCAAGGAACCAATCACTCAGTTTAGGTCAACCAGAGAGTATCCATATCTCAGGATCAAAGCATATATTTTCATGTAGCATTTAGATTAGTAAATACAGGAGAAAATTTGTGTTCTGTAAAGGTTCTGTGGCTGACACATCCTATGTACATATATTATGACTTTCTCCTGGAAAAGTAAACACTTTGCTAACTTTATCTCAAACATAGCCCTAGACCAGAGAGGAAAGATGCCTATCAGATGAAGAAACTAGTCCCTGAGAAGACTCTAGAATATAAACCATAGATTTTGAATCCCAATTCATTCTCCATATTTCTTCATACCACCAAAGCCATCTAAACATACTGAATCTAAAGAAAGCAATCTACGAGGACCTTCAAGATGGCGGACGAGTAAGACGTGGAGATAACCTTCCTCCCTGCAAATACATCAAAAATACATCTACATGTGAAACAACTACTGAACACCCACTGAACACTGGCTGAAGACCTCAGACTTCCCAAAAGACAAGAAACTCTCTGGATACCTGGGCAGAGCAAAAGAAAAAAGAAAAAAAAGAGACAAAAGAATAGAGATGGGGCCTGTACCTTGGGGAGGGAGCTGTGAAGGAGGAAAAGCTTCTATGCACTAGGAAGCCCCTTCACTGGTGGAAATGGGGGTTAGGCAGGGAGGAAGCTTCAAAGCCACAGATGAGAGTGGAGCAACAGAGGTGCAGAGGGTAAAGCGGAGAGATTCCTGCACAGAGTGTGGGTGCCAGCCAGCACTCATCAGCCTGAGAGGCTTGTCTGCTCCCCCACTGGGGCAGGTGGGGGCTGGGAGCTGAGGCTCAGGCTTCGGAGGTCTGATCCCAGGGAGAGGACTGGGTTTGGCTGCATGAACACAGCCTGAAGGGGGCTAGTGCACCACAGCTAACCAGGAGGGAGTCCAGGAAAAAGTTTGGAACTGCCTAAGAGTCAAGAGACCACTGTTTCAGGGTGTGCGAGGAGAGGAGTTTCAGAATACTACCTAAATGAGCAGAGACTGGCATGATCCATTGCTATCAGCACGGACACCAGAGATAAGCATGAGATGCTAAGGCTGCTGCTGCAGCCACCAAGAAGCCTGTGTGCCAGCACAGGTCACTATCCACACCTCCCCTTCTGAGAGCCTGTGACTCTGCCAGGATCCCGTGATTCAGGGACAACTTCCCCTGTAGAACACACAGTGCGCCTCAGGCTGTTGTAATGTCATGCTGGCCTCTGCCGCCGCAGGCTCGCCCCTCATTCCATACCCCTCCCTACCCTCGGCCTGAGAGAGCCAGAGCCCCCTAATCAGCTGCTCCTTTAATGGCCATCTCCTGTCTGTGTGAAGAACAGATGCCAGAGGGCGACCTACATGCAGAGGTGGGGCCAAATCCAAAGCTGAAGCCCAGGAGCTGTGTGAACAAAGAAGAGAAAGGGAAATCTCTGCATGTAGCTTCAGGAGCAGCGGATTAAATCCCCACATCAACTTGATGTACCCTGCATCTGTGGAAACCTGAATAGACAACAAATCATTCCAAAATTGAGGCGGTGGACTTTGGGAGCAACTGTAGACTTGGGGTTTGCTGTATGTGACTTACTAGTTTCTGATCTTTATGTTTATCTTAGTATAGTTTTTAGTGCTTGTTATTATTGGTGGATTTGTTTATTGGTTTGGTTCTCTACTTTTTTTAATTACTTTTTAATTTTAATAATATTTTTTAATTTTAATAACTTTACTTTATTTTAATTTTTTTTTTCTCACTTTTCTTCTGAGCCATGTGGCTGACAGGGTCTTGGTGCTCTGGCCTGGTGTCAGGCCTGAGCCTATGAGGTGGGAGAGCTGAGTTCAGGACATTGGTCCACCAGAGACGTCCTGGCCCTATGTAATATCAGCTGGCGAGAGCTCTCCCAGATATCACCATCTCAATGCTAAGAACCAGCTCCACTCAACAACCAGCAATCTCCAGTGCTGGACACCCCATGCCAAACAACTAGCAAGACAGGAACACAACCCCACCCATTAGCAGAGAAGCTGCCTAAAATCATAATAAGTTCACAGACACCCCCAAAACACACCACTGGACACAGTCCTACCCACCAGAAGGACAAGGTCCAGCCTCATTCACCACCAGAACACAGGCACCAGTCCCTTCCACCAGGAAGCCTTCACAACTCACCGAACCAACCTTAGCCAGTGGGGGCAGACACCAAAAACAACAGGAACTACGAACATGCAGACTGCGAAAAGGAGACCCCAAACACAGTAAGTTAAGCAAAATGAGAAGACACAGAAAGATGCAGCAGATGAAGGAGCAAGGTAAAAACCCACCAGACCAAACACATGAAGAGGAAATAGGCATGGAGGAATCAGGCTCCCAGAGTTCAGACTATACTACAAAGCTACAGTAATCAAGACAGTATGGGACTGGCACAAAAACAGAAATATAGATCAATGGAACAGGATAGAAAGCCCAGAGATAAACCCATGCACATATGGTCACCTTATCTTTGATAAAGGAGGCAAGAATATATAATGGAGAAAAGACAGCCTCTTCAATAAGTGGTGCTGGGAAACTGGACAGCTAGCTACATGTAAAAAAATGAAATTAGAACACTCCTAACACCACACACAAAAATAAACTCAAAATGGATTACAGACCTAAATGTAAGGCCACACGCTATAAAACTCTTAGAGAAAAACATAAGCAGTACACTCTATGACATAAATCACAGTAAGATCATTTTTGACCCACCTCCTAGAGAATGGGAAATAAAAACAAAAATAAACAAATGGGACCTAATGAAACTTAAAAGCTTTTTCCCAGCAAAGGAAACCATAAACAAGACCAAAAGACAACCCTCAGAATGGGAGAAAATATTTGCAAATGAAGCAACTGACAAAGCATTCGTCTCCAAAATATACAAACAGCTCAATATCAAAAAAACAAACAACCCAATCCAAAAATGGGCAGAAGACCTAAATAGACATTTCTCCAAAGAAGATAAACAGATTGCCAACAAACACATGAAAGGATGCTCAACATCACTAATGATTAGAGAAATGCAAATCAAAACTACAATGAGGTATCACCTCACACCGGTCAGAATGGCCATCATCAAAAAATCTACAAACAATAAATGCTGGAGAGAGTTTGGAGAAAAGGGATCCCCCTTGCGCCGTTGGTGGGAATATAAATTGATCCAGCCACTATGGAGAACAGTATGGAGGTTCTTCAAAAAACTAAAAATAGAACTACCATAAGATGCAATAATCCCACTACTGGGCATATACCCTGAGAAAACCATAATTCAAAAAGAGTCATGTACTACAATGTTCATTGCAACACTATTTACAATAGCCAGGACATGGAAGCAACCTAAGTGTCCATCGACAGATGAATGGATAAAGAAGATGTGGCACATATATACAATGGAATATTACTCAGCCATAAAAAGAAACGAAATTGAGTTATTTGTAGTGAGGTAGATGGACCCAGCGTCTGTCATACAGAGTGAAGTAAGTCAGAAAGAGAAAAACAAATACCGTATGCCAACACATATGTATGGAATCTAAAAATAAATTTTAAAAAAGGTTCTGAAGAACCTAGGGACAGGACAGGAATAAAGATGCAAATGTAGAGAATGGACTTGAGGACATGGGGAGGGGGAAGGGTAAGCTGGGATGAAGTGAGAGAGTAGCATGGACATATGTACACTACCAAATGTAAAATAGATAGCTAGTGGGAAGCAGCCGCATGGCACAGGGAGATCAGCTCTGTGCTTTGTGTTCATCTAGAGGGGTGCAATAAGGAGGGTGGGAGGGAGACACAAGAGGGAGGGGATATGGGGATATATGTATATGTATAGCTGATTCCCTTTGTTATACAGCAGAAACTAACACACCATTGTAAAGCAATTATACTCCAATAAAGATGTTAAAAAAAATAAAAATAAAAAAAGAAAGCTATCTATTCAAAAGCAGCTGGCTCATAATGTCAATAAAAAACCATTTCTCTTTCTAATAATGTTTCTTTAATATTAGAAAATTCTGATTATTTTTAGAAATTTTTTAAAAATATAAAAAATAAGTTACTGGTAATCATGCTCAATAGAATGACTGTGATCAAAATAACAGATAATAAGAATTGTTGGCAAGGATGTGGAGAAATTTGAACTCTCATACACTGCTGGTGGGAACATAAAATGGCGCAAGTGCTTTAGAAAATAATTTGGTAGTTCCTCTAAATGTAAAACAGTGTCACCAGAGGACTCAATAATTCCATTCTGAGATATATGCTCAGGAGAAATAAAAACATATTTATAAAAAATCTTACACACAAATGTTCATGGCATCATTACTCATAATATCCCAAAAGCAAAATACAGTCCAACTATATATCAACTAAAGTGGAATATCCATACAATAGAATATTTTTCAGCCATAAAAAGAGATGAAGTACTGATATGTGCTACAACATGAATGAATTTTTAAAACACTATGCTAAGTGAAAGAATTCAGTTACAAAAGAACACATATTATATGAATCAATTTATATGAAATATCCAGAATAGGAAATTCTATAGAGACAGACAATAGATTAGAGTGGTTGCCTAGGCCTGGAGGGCTTAGAGGAAAAAAGGAAGTGATAGCTAATGGGTATAGGGTTTCTTCTGAACCCTAAAATTGATTGTGGTGATGATTGTACAACTCTGAATATATGAAAAACTACTGAACTGCACATTTTAAATGGATGAATTCTGTGGTATGTAAATTATATCTCATAAAGCTTTTAAAAAAGTAGTTGATGTTATCAAGGTAAATGCCCACTTCTTCCACGTTTTAACTTTATGGGAAAACAACAAACTCAGAAGTCATTAACTACATCACTGAAATCAGAGACTCTTTAAACTGACAGTTACATTTTCTTCATATTATCTCTAGTTAATAGCATAACTGGGATTAAAAATCAAAATAATTTTATCAACCACCTAGATTGTCCCAGAAATTAAGATATTTAGTGTCATGAAGACAGAATGGAAAAGAAAACTGAAAGATTGCATGGGTAGTTTGGTATATTCCAGTGACTAGGTCACTTTTATCATAGGAAAGTAACATGACTTTTTGGGGGGAGGAATTTTAACATGGATTTTTGGTTCCAGCCTAACTTCAGAATCTGACATTATATATATCTCATAAGATTTGGAGATTTTTCCTCCCAAAATTCTCAAAGAAATAAAAAACAATAAGGAGAATAGAGTTATTTTTTTAGATGTCTGCTTAATTTGTTTCATTATAACCTTTAGACCATCTCCAAGGCTACAAATTTGCAACATAAAGTCCAACTGCTATTTGTGAAAAGATAGCCACATTTCCATCCAAGAATAAAAGTGACTGACATATCTGCAGCTTATTGACAATTTACTTTAAATAACTGGAATATTAGACTTCATTAGCATTTCTACAGGAAGAATGGTCACCACAATCCTTTCAGAAAATATATAGTTATAGGTTGAAACAACAAAGACAACAATTATATTGCAAGTTGTTTTCTAAATATTTAAAACCCATAAATACCCTTGCTCAGCGTGAATTTGAAAGTTAGAAACAGTCAAAATATATTTTTCTATTGGATTTAATAAAATAAATACACGTAATTGTTGAGAGGTAGTAAGTTTTATACTTAAAAAAAGACTGAGAGATGCAAAAATAAAACCACAGGATTTGAATATCAATTTTTGCCTATATGACCTTGGACAAAGTATTCAATTTTTACCTGTTCTTCACCTGCAAAATTGGATTAGTATTATTATTTACCTTAAAAGCATCTGGTAAACTGCCAGATAAAACTAAGTAGTCAACATTAAACCCTATATAATGGTCGCTAAAATGAGCAGAGCCTCCATTCAAATTATGCTAACAGTATTGAGACCAGTGTTTGCTTTTCTCTTCATGCCAACAGCAGAGGTATGACATCCAGCTAGAGTAAATAAAGATGCTCTTAATAGTGTGAGATTAATATGAAACGGCAAGGCTTGCAATATTCATAAAGATATTGGCCAAAGGGTAGATGAACCTCCATCGGAGATTCAAAAAGATGACATGGCAAAGAGTTCCTTTAATCTTTCAAGAGATTTAAACTCTATCCAATCCTTTGGGTGCCACTTTGAATGTCAGCTGGGTTATAAAAGGAAAATCTGTGGTTGGAGAGCATGAACCTCAATAAAAGTTAATTTCAAAGTCAAGGTTAGTATTAAATAGAACAACTCAAAATAACATGATGCCTCATACTTGTGTATATTTTGATTAAATAAGAAGTGTCAATATCTTCATTATAGAAGGAAGGCTTTATAAAGCCATAATTTATAAATTTAATTTAAAAAAATTAACAAAGAAAAAATTATGAAACAAATTCAAAGGTACAAATTATTTCCCTTTTTATAAAATTTTCAAGTACATTTTTGCTGAGGAAAATGTCAAATGATATTTGATAAAAGTAGAAACCCTTATATCATCATCAAAATGAAGTGCCAGATCATGTTGTAGGGTTATATATTTAGAATAATATTTAGATATATATTACTTGATATAAAGGTAGAAAAATTTTAAGCAGGAAAACAAAGGGAAAAATCACTTTAAAAAACAAAAATTACACTATACAGGGCATACTTCATTTTGTTGTCTTCACAGATATTGTATTTTTTACAAAATGAAGGTTTGGGGGAACCATGCATCAAGCAATTCTATTGGTGCCATCTTTCCAATAGCATTTGTTCATTTTGTGTCTCTGTGTCACATTTTGGTAATTCTCAAAATATTTCAAACCCTTTTATTATTATTATATTTGTTATGGTGATCTGTGATCAGTGATTTTTGATGTTACTACTATGACTCGCTGAAGGCTCAGATGATGGCTAGAAGTTTTTAGCAATAAAGTATTTTTTAATTAAATTATGCACATTGTTTTTTAGGCATAATGCTATTGAACATTTAACAGATTACAGTACAGTGTAAACATGACTTTTATATGCACTGGGAAACCAAAAATTTGTGTGACTTGCTTTATCACAGTGGTCTGGAACTGAACCCACAATATCTTCAAGTACGCTTATAGTAACGTCTATAATTTTAAAAATACCCCTTAAAAATTACTAGGCAAATACAAATATGCAGAAAATTATTTCCAACATATGTCACAGAAAATGGGTTAATATTGCAAATGTACTGAGCTTTTATGAATCAATTAATAATCAAATAATCAATTATAGAAAGTGGATAAAGAAAAAAGTCACAGAAATAAAATACAAATGGTTAATACATAAAATATTTAAACTGATCAATAACAAAGTCTTAAACTGAAATGAAATCTGCTGTACAATTAGCAAAGATATATTTTTAAATAAAAATTCATATAATTAAAAATGGTGTGAGGGGCTTCCCTGGTGGCACAGTGGTTGAGAGTCCGCCTGCCCATGCAGGGGATACGGGTTCGTGCCCCGGTCCGGGAAGATCCCACATGCTGCGGAGTGGATAGGCCCGTGAGCCATGGCAGCTGAGCCTGCACGTCCAGAGCCTGTGCTCCGCAACGGGAGAGGCCACAAAAGTGAGAGGCCC
>NW_006795797.1:403731-440072 GCF_000442215.2 Lipotes vexillifer | reverse complement strand
GAAAAAAAAAAAAAAAAAAAAAAAAAAATGGTGTGAGAAAGTAGTTATCGGCTAAATTTTTTTAACAGCTTTATAGAAATATAATTCACATTCCATACAATTCACCCATTTAAAGCATGCAATTAAATAGTTTTTAGTATATTCAGAGATATGTGCAACCATCACCACAGTCAGTTTTAGAACATTTTCATCATGTCTAGTACCTTTTAGCTATACCCACATATCTGCTATTCCCAGCCCCAAGACTTAATCAACCCTTAATCTTCTTCCTGTCTTTATAAATTTCCCTATTCTGGACTTTTATATGATTGGAATCATGCAGTATGTGGTCTTTTGTGATTGGCTTCTTTCACGTAGCATAATGTTTTCAAGGTTCACCCATTTGTAGCATGTATCAGTACTTCATTCCTTTGTATGCCTGGATAATATTCCACTGTGTGGGTATACTGCATTTTGTTTACACATTTACCTGTTGCTAAATATTTTTGAATATTGTCTCCTTTAATTCTATATAGAATCCTAAGAGATTTACCCATTTCAATCACAGGAAAATTGTGGTAACTTATTACATCATATTGGATTAGTAAATGGAACTCCTTAGATTTCATTGCACACTGTCTGTCTATAGAGCTTGCAGTCTGTAACTCTATTCTGTATCACCTAAGCATGTTTATCATAGGTGGACCAATAATTCTACTTCCAGAAATTATTCAGAAGGGAATAATCAGATACAGAAATGTTAATATACATCAATTATTTATTGCATCATTTATTGAAGTGAAAATTTGAGCATAACTTACTGTATAATACCTGTGGACTTGTTAAATTATTGTACATCAATACTGTTGAATATTATACAGCTATACAAAATAAATGGAGTTTTCAAAAAAATAATTAATGATATAGAAAAGTGAAGAGACCATAGTCTTAAATGTAAGGAATGATTGTGAAATACTATGTATAGTTATATACAGCAGACATCAATATTTACATGTTCATCATTTATAAAGTAGGTGTAATATTAATACCAACGTTTTGGGGCTGTTGGGAAGATCGAATGTGTTAATATATGCAATGTGTTTAGAGTAGTATACATGTACATTTATCTAACTGTTAGACACACACACACAAATACCAAAGGATAAATGGATACACACAAAAATTCTGAGTGGAAATTGTGGGTGATCTTGATATTTTTATATTTTTCTCTGCTTTATTCCATCTATTCCACAAGAAATAACAAAAGGCTAAAGTGTGTGGAAAGAAATGCCTTAAAATAGTGAAGCAACAAAACAAAGAGAAACATTTTGTTCAATTTTGTTTCCGCAAGATTGAGGGGTAGTTTGAGCCTGAGTAACCACTTAGGTTCATGCTGGAATGTGAGGCCTGCAATGTAAAAATTATTCCACCTAGGAATATCTAGCCTATATTCCTAAATGTGAAAAGGGGATTTCTGTTTATAGACCTAGGCCTGTTTTGAAAAGGAGATTACCAAAAAGATCCAAGCGAAAAACAGATGCTTAGCAGTTTTGAAATGAATGGTCGGGTATGTGGCAGGATATTTTTGCCACTGTCAGATGTTTCTTATTAACCTCCCACCTAGATAAGCGCAGTAAGACTGGGGAAGAGCCTGCAAAACTACTTTCTTCCCAGGAGACAGTTTGTTGACATGTCAGTAGGCAGAGGAAAGTTTTCCTAAATCACTCAAACCATCTTCTTTTTAATAGCCCATGCTTAATTAACATTCTTCCTCCCTCAATTTCAAACCAATATAAGACAGCTGTCAAAAGCTGATTTAACTTGCCCTAAGTAATATTTCATTAGAAACTAAAAGCTTTTATATCACTTTTGCATCCTGCAGATACAGAAGGGAAAAAAAAAAAAAAAGCACCTATCAGCTGACACACCAGCACCATCAAAGGAGGCACTGTAATCATTCAGACTTAGGGGGCCAGATTCCACTTCTTTTTCTAAGTATATTTTTATAGTGTATTCTTCTCTGATTATAACATTAATACAGGTATACAATTCCTTATCTGAAATTCCACAAAAAAAAAAAGATTAAGCGAATCATCATATGTGAAATCAGTACAGTCCTAAAAAATAAGTGCATGATAAATATTAGTTGAGTTTGAATAAAAATGAGTTCTCATGATTCTATTAATTTACTCAATAAATATTTTTGTGTGCTTACTTATTATTGTTCTAGGATTCATCTACTTTGATTCTGTTGGCTAAAACACACTTGGAGAAATACAGGTTTTGTTCAAATTGCTGCTCTGCCATTTAATGACCTGTCCATTCTTTAAGTTCCTCACTTGGTGGAGACTTTTAATGCCTACTTCAAAAAGTAGTTGTAAAAATTAAATGGTGTAATGCATTAAAGCACTAAGGGTGGTGCACATACTGCTCAACCATCTTGAGAGTGTTGGTGGCAAGTAGTCAAATTTCCCACCTCACTGCCTTACAACAGAGCTGTAGCCATTCAATATCAATTTACTTCCCTTTTACTTTTTCTCACTGGCTCATGATCAAAGGTAACATTACTTACCTGGCCAGTCACTGCATGAGTGCAGGACCCACTAGAAAACCTGAAGGACAAGATGAGAATTAATCAGCTAAACCAATTTCCACCCACCTCCCCACCCACCCCCACCCCCCCGCAAACATAACAAAACAAACAAAAAACCCCACGTGTATCTTACTGAGAACAATCCATACCTTAATAATACAAATAGTGAAAATATGAAAAATAATGAAATTTAAAGAGACTGTGATGGAATGTGCCATGACTACCAGAAAACCCCAAACAGAAACTTCACTGAAGAAATAAAACAATTATTTTTAAAATAGCTACTCTTCCCACTTAACAGGAAAGGAATTTTAAAAGCCTATACTTCTCTCCAAGGGAAATGTAAGATTCATAATTACATAATTGTAATTTTTTAAAAAGATACAATTTATTCTAAGTTAATAATGTTCAAACCCATTAATTTTAAAATGATGAATTTTTATAGTGTTGTGTTTCTTATTCCTAATGACTGCATATTTGCCAACTATTATTTTATACTCTAAAACCATAGTCATTGATATTTAAAGAGCCATGACTATATCATCAAATAAAGCACATATTTGCTCAATTACCTGGTAAGCTTGAGTGCACAATGACATTCAGTCTAAATCATTAAAGCAAAAGAACAGTAAAGTGATTCTAGCTTTCAAATGTCTTTAAAGTTTGGGTTAGCTATCTGCATGGAAAGAAGCAAAGCCCCAATTTATTTATGGAAATATTGCCCTTGAAAAGGTCAGGGGCAAATCCTGAGGAATCATTTGCTCAACTAGTCCAATAAATTGTTTTCACCCTTTTACTTTCTCGTTCTGATCCACAATGGGACCGGTTCATAGGACAAAAAGGCACTAACAAGCACTGTCTCTACAGCTTTAACAGAAGAGAGACAGATGACTGAACAGGCAGAAGAGGCGTAATGAGCATTAGCCAAACTCCTCTGTAAGCTGTGCTCTTAGTTTCAAGAATTCTTCTTAAGAGAGAAAGAGGTGCAGTTTTTTGAAAACAAAAATCTCTGGTTTACCTTAGTAGAGGTGGTCTCACCTGATCTCCTGACATTTTGGCATTTGGATTTGCTCATACTGCAGGGATATGATTGCCAGGTGTGTGAAAAAATGTATTCTGAATAATTGCAGGTTGTGAAAAACAGCTTCAGTATTTGAAGACTGCTAACAATTTAAGGTGCAAGTTCTCAATTCTTTCATCTAAGAGATCAATATGCAAGATGCTGCCATGTAGTTGTGGCTAAATAATAGCATAAAATAGTGGCTAAATAATAGCATTTTTATTTTATGAATTTGCCTTCTATATTAAAACCTCTTCCCAAGTGTTACAGAAGAATTTTGAAGCATGTTGTGAATTTAATGATTCAGGAAGAGTTTGAGTGCTTGTTAATATCTAATAGATAAATAAGGGAGTTTAGACATAGAAAAGTTACATAACCAAAGCAACAATATATTCTAAAACTTTTTCTAATGTGAATTTAGAATATTCAGCCCTAACTTGTTTTACTTGAGATCATTAGACTTATTCATAACATATAAATTGTTAGGAATTCAGATTAGGTTTAACTGAGTTAACTCCACTTCTAATACTATCCACCACTTCTAATAATGTCCCTTTATCTATAATAACTATAGATAGAAGGAAGGACAAGAAAATGGGCTTAAAGGTCTAGCCAGTTTGAGAAGCCGTTGACTGCAAGCAGCATCACTGTGAGTGAAGACTGGCAGATTCCGTAGGAGGAAGACACATGACGGGAGCAGGCTCAAAGATGGAGTCAAAAGATCTTAGCACCATTGAGTCAGTGGGAATGGTCCAGTACCCTGAAGATGTTGCAGTCCGGGAGCCACACGCCTGGAGTCGAGTTCCCCGGTAAATGCGACCCGTGTCCCAACCAAGGACACCCGAGAATCACCAACACCAAGTAGAAAGATTAGCAAAGGATTTATACGAATACAAGTATAGAAGCTTACACAAACTGTCTGGATAGAGTCCCACTCGGAGAGAAGTGAGTGAGACCCCGACTAACAGTCGGGCGAGGTTTTATACCCTTCACAGGGTGGGAAGTCCCCAAGGCGGGAGGGAGCTTTTTAATTTTGAATCAGCCAATCAGGAACCCAGTTCTTCCCGCCCCAAGCAAGCAAGCAAGTTTCTTACAGAAGCCAAAATGTGCTGTTAGCCCTGAAGCTGTTCTTCCGTTTCTTTCGTCACAAAGAGTCAAGACAGGTGTTGCTTTCTTGAGATCTGAAAACCTGACCCTAGCAACTTCCATAATTTATTTGTTTGCATCAGTGTTTTTTTATCGGATGGAAGGAATCCCCTACCTTCAACTGAGCCAAATTTTTACTATTCACTGCAAGCATGTGATTACTGTTTTGCCTGATGTTACCAAGTAATGGAGTTTTTTTTTTTTTTTTTCTTGCGTTATGCGGGCCTCTCACTGTTGTGGCCTCTCCCATTTGCGGAGCACAGGCTCCGGACGCGCAGGCTCAGCGGCCATGGCTCACGGGCCCAGCTGCTCCGCGGCATGTGGGATCCTCCCGAAACGGGGCACGAACCCGCGTCTCCTGCATCGGCAGGCGGACTCTCAAGCACTGCGCCACCAGGGAAGCCCAGTAATGGAGTTTTGAAGTCAGCTACTGGTTGTATCACAGGCAGCAGGGAAAATCTGGAATTGGCTGCTGCCGCCATTTGCAACATCAGCTGATATCAGGGACCAACCAATGTAGATAGACAGAATAACCACAAATAGAATGGTTTAGTAACAACAAAAAATCCTTTTTGCTGAGACATTTACACCGAGAACCAGAACCATTTATTTTCTAGTGTATATATCGCCCTAGCCACTTAGAATGAGCAGATGGGATCTGTTTCTGTAGCTTTATGTGTGAGCTAATTGTTTGAAAGAGATCATGTAAAGCTGTGATTGCCAAATTTGAATAATTATCAGAATTCAAGTTGATCAATCAGCTATAGTATGAATTACCAGTGTTTCAGATGACATGACCCTTTGATAATTTGATCACAGATGAAATTATTCTGGATGGATATAAAAATGCATAGAATATTATATATATCAAACATCCCAATTAAAAAATGGGCAAAGGACCTGAGTAGACATTTTTCCAGAGACATACAAATGGCCAACAGGTATATGAAAAAGTGTTCAACATCACTAATCATCAAGGAAATATAAATCAAAAGAATAATGAGATATCACCTCACATCTGTTAAGATGACTTTTATCAAAAAAATAAAAGATGACTTGCTGAAGATGTGGAGAAAAGAGAACTCTTGTGCACAGCTGGGGAGAACGTAAACTGGTATAGCTATTATGAAAAACAGTACGGAGGTTCCTCAAAAAACTGAAAATAGAACTACCTCAATAGTCCCTCTTTTGGGTATATACTCAAAAGAAATAAAATTATAGGGTATAGCTGTGCTCTCACGTTCATTAAAGCAATATTCACAGTAGCCAAGATATGGAAACCACCTAAGTATTCAACAACAGATGAATGGATAAAGAAATTATGATTTTCATATATATATAAAATGTAATTCAGCCTTTAAAAAAGAGATCTTGCCATTTGCAACAACATGGATGAACCTAGAAGACATGCTAAGTGAAATTAACCAGACACATAAAGAAGAAATCTGCAGGATCCCACTTCGTATGCGGAATCTAAAAAAATTGAATACATAGAAGCAGAAAGTAGAAAGGTGTTTACCAGGGGTAGGGGTGGGAATTGGAGATATTGGCCAAGGGGAACAAAGTTGCATTTACGTAGGATGAATAAGTCTAGACATCTAATATACGGCATGATGACTATAGTTAATATTACTGCATTGAATACTGGAAATATGCTAAGATTTGATTTTATATACACACACAAAATGGTTACTATGTTAGAAGATATGTTAATTAGATTGACTGTAACTATAGTAATCATTTCACTCTGTATATGTATATCAAATCCTCAAGTTGCAGATCTAAAATATATACAATTTTTATTTTAAAAAATTTAGACAGGGTTATATCTCACTTCTCTTATTCCTCATTTCACAATCTTCAAATCACAGTCCCCTATTCTGAATAATGTGTACTTCCTTTGACATAAAATATATAAGGAGTTCCTAGCCCCAGCAGCTATCAAGCTCCTTTGTTGTGTACAGTCCTCACTTGACTTTCTTATAATTTATTGTTAACCAGTCTTCTGGCTCATATTTCTAACCCATTATTCCTCAATTTGCTTCCCTGGGATTTAGATCCCTACTCACCTAGGCTATTTCTTGATAATTTGTCTGAATTTTTCAATCTAGTCTTCTTAGCTTTGCTTTTACTTTGAAGGAAATTTAAGATTTACTTACTAGATGAAAGAATAGAAAAAGGAGGCTTATCAACAGCACCTTCCCATGATTGGTTTCCATGAGGTTTCCATGCACTTGTTGCAAAACTCAAAATAAGAATGGAGATTTTTAAATAGACTTGGGTGGGAGAACATGAGCTTAGATTTTGCTGATATGTTTCAACCGAACCTTGGAATTTGAAGATAATAAGAGATCAAAAATTTCCTAAGACAGCCTATAGCTTTTACATCTTCCTAATACCATAAATATCTAGTCTATCAATCAGATGACATGAGCAAATTAGAGAATGTTACTTAATTCTCCTTTGTTATGATTTTCTCAAAAGCAATTGAAATTGAGATTTATAAAAAAAAATCTTGCTGAAAAGAACTCAAGTACTCTTTAAAGTCTTTGTGCTTAAAAAGAAAGAAAATCTCACTAGGGTTTAGGTCAAAAGCTGAAGAACACTTGAAGAGAAATTAGAACAAAGTATTTTTCTTCTTCTTTAAATGAAATAATTGTGAAGCACACAGACACAGATACACAAACACACCTTTTCTTTCAAATAAGACAAACCTGGAGATTCTTCCATGTAACCACTCTTACACTTAACACCCACACTCTAGGCCCAGCCTTTTCCAGTGGTTTCCACATACCACAGAACTTTCATACCACTATAGACCATTGGCCAGAATCCTCAGAATAAGTAAGGGCTCTGACACTAATTCGAACTCTCTAGGCTTGTAAAAGTGGCCCTGTGGAGACTCCTTTGAAATGGTATCTGTATTTATATCCTACAGCCCAGAGCCATCAGATGGATCCAGTTTAAATGTTAATGTTTTCTATCATCATCACCTGCTGTCCTCACCCATGTTCCTGTTTGCTCCCTCAATATGTCTTTTTTGCTTTTTATTAAGCTTCTGCCTCCTTGTATTCAATATATGGCCTATTTTTGGCTTTCTGTTATATTTCCTTTATACAGCTCTTTTATTTCTTGATTTCACATTAGGTGAAAACAAAATAAATGCAAATAGCAAGTTATCATGTTACCTCATTTAACAGAATAGTAGAAGGCAACAAAGAATATCAACTGGCACAGAGATGATTTTATAAATCACTCTCAAACATGAAATTCTGGGAATTGTATCTGGATTAAAATCCAGAAGCATTAAGTCTACACCCTGGATAAAAGTTATACATTCCTTTAAATAAGTAGGGTTTGGGGATGTTCTACAGGAACATCTTTTTACTTCTGAAATCAAATATTTCCTTTTCCAAAACACCTTGCTCTTAACCTCATAGTTTCTTTTTCAAAGAAGAACATCCTTCTCCCAGTCGCCCAGGATTAAAGCTACAGACTCAGATTTGACTGCTCAGATTTGCAACTTATTTGCCCCTGAATAAGTTGTCAAGTCTAATCAATTCTACTATATAATATGACGTTATGCTATCTCCTCCTCTCTATTTGTAATACACTATTTCAGATGCCCCAAGATCCTCAGAATAATGTGTAAAATCTGACATATAATATTTTTGTTCTTTCAGTCCTGCCTTTCCAACCTATTTAGGGAGCAAATTTCTTTCATCTGGCCCTTTGCTTTTCCTTCTGCCTGAATACCTACCTCTATCTTTTTCCATTTGTCCAGCCCTCATTCACCCCCGAGATGGCAGTATACAAATGCCTCTATGCTGGAAGGTCTTCTGTTTCCACAAATGAAATGACAATCATCACTCCCTCCTCTGAATTCCTAAGCACTTAATTATGTTCTCTTTAATTCTCTCTCTCTGTCTCTCTCTCTCATTCTCTACCACCCCTCTCTCTTCACCTATTATCTATTTTTTCCTAGTAGAATATAACATCCTTCAAGGTAGAAACAATGATCAATTTGACTTCATTTTTTCCATCATCTTCTGGAACATAAATAGATATTCAATACATTTAGGTAAAAAAAATAAAGTAACAGTTTAGTTACATAACACTTTTTAAAAAATAAATTTATTTGTTTATTTATTTATTTACTTATTTTTGGCTGCGCTGGGTCTTCCCTGCTGCTCGTGAGCTTTCTCTAGTTGCAGTGAGCGGGGGCTACTCTTGGTCGTGGTGCACAGGCTTCTCATTGCAGTGGCTTCTCTTGCTGTGGAGAGTGGGATCTAGAGCACAGGCTTCAGTAGTTGTGGCGCATGGGCTTAGCTGCTCCGTGGCATGTGGGATCTTCCCGGAGTAGAGCTCGAACCCATGTCCCCTGCAGTGGCAGGTGGATTCTTAACCACTGCGCCACCAGGGAAACGCCTAGTTACATAACACTTTAATAGATAAATTGGTCATTGATGCCGTCTAAGTAATAAATAGATCCATATGGGAAGGGAATTAATTAGCATATTCAGATGATGGGATTTTTACCCTATTTTACATTATTGCCATTTACCCTTGTCATAAATTCTCCTGGCTCTACTACGAATGGATCAGAAAGATGTAAAATCCCTCCTTTGAAAAGGGAGATTAAAAGGGGTCTGGAGTGGCATAAGATTCAAATAGGGTAAGGTGGCGAGGAAGAAGGCTTATTTCTTTTTTCATAAGTCTAGTCAATATGACAGCCTCACTGATGCATAAGTTAGCCTGAAACTGCTTTTTCAAGTGCAATGTTATTCACTGTAGACCTTCCAAATCAGTATTCAGGTAGTCTGTTCACACACCTGGTTCACACCTGATGCAACTTTCTTACTCCCTCAGAAATGACCGGCCAACCCAGCAGTGAATTAATAAACTGAAAGTTTCTTTTAACAGATTTTTGCATTCATTTGCAAGTTCAATGAAAACTGAAAAATCAATTACAGAAAAGGAATTTAAACCAAAGTTGAGAGAAAAGGGAAGAATATAAAATGGTGCACTTTTGATTAAATATAACATAAAAGTAGGAGGAATTTTAAAAAATAAACTCTTCTCACTTGGCAAGAGCTGTTCCTCCGGTAGCATTGCATTCTCAATCAGAGAACTGCCAATGGCTATTTGAAGAAGAAAAACAGGAAAAGGAGCTTTTTAACAAGAAAAAAATAATATTTGTCAAGGACAGTTTATTAAGGAATATCATTTCCAGATGACTCCCTTGTACAGAGTAATAAATATGATTTTAAAAATTAAACAGAACTCTTGCAGATAAATATAAGACTTTTCTGTGAAGCCAGACTATCAGGAACAAGAGTTCACCTTCAGTCAAGGATTTGAGCTAGAGGAAAATAAAAGCCATAGAAAGAACATAAAGGCCAGTGATATTCAGTGGCAAACACTGAAACTTTAACTGGAAGTATGTTTATTATATTAATGAATCAATAATAATCTCTGAGTCTTGCTTATATTCATACACCTCTGTGTTAGCATCCTGCACCAGAACTTTCAAATCAGGGAAAATCATAAACTTTGAAAATGATTTTTATTATCTTGAAAGCCAAGCAGCAACCAAGAGACAAGAAGGAAAGGAAAGAGAGAGGGGTGGCGGGGCAGGGGTGGGGAGAGACTGTAAACTCTCCCCAAATGCTCTTTGGCCAAAAAAATAATGGTTTGCTTGCAAAACAGAGAAGGAGGAAACTACGAAGTAATAAGTTATCTGCTGGAAGGACTGAGAGAACTTCAGGTCAAATAAACTTAACCCAGGTGGATGGACAAAATCGTGCCCCTGCCCTGCAGTTCATATGTTGAAGCCCTAACCCCCAATGTGACTGTATTTGGAGATAAGGTCTGTGATGAGGTGATAAAAAGTAAATGAGGTCTTTAAACATGGGGCCCTTATCCAGTAGGATTGGTGGCCTTATAAGAATATGGTCTCCCTCCCTCCTCTCTCTCTCTGTCTCCCTCTCTCTGTTGTCTGTCTCTTTCTCTCCTTCCCTCCCTCCCTCCCTCTTCCTCTTTCTCTTCCACCATGTGAGGACACAAGGAAGATGTGGCCATCTGCAAACCAGGAAGAGAGCTCTCACCAAATTGGCTGGCACCCTGATCTTGGATTTCCCAGCCCCCAGAACTGTGAGAAATAAATTTCTGTTGTTTAAGCCACCCAGTCTATGGTACTCTGTTATGGCATTCCAAGCTGACCAATGCATCCAGATAAATTGTCAACTTGCTGCTAAACATAAGAAGGGAGAAATTAAAGATTCTTCCATCCATCCTTCAATAAATAAATCTTTATCAAGCCTATGTATTGTTAGTCATTGTGCTAGGTGCTAGGGTTTCACTGATAAACCAAAAAGCCAGGTACCCTCTCTTTGGAAGCACAGAGCCTAGTTGGGGAAAAAAGATATTATTTTAAAAATCACAGGGCTTCCCTGGTGGCGCAGTGGTTGAGAGTCCGCCTGCCGATGCAGGGGACACGGGTTCGTGCCCCGGTCCGGGAAGATCCCACATGCCGCGGAGCGGCTGGGCCCGTGAGCCATGGCCGCTGAGCCTGCGCGTCCGGAGCCTGTGCTCCGCTAGAAGAGTCCTAGAGAGGGGAATCTGTAGCATTAAGCAGGCTTCGCAAAAAAAAAAAAAAAAAAAAAAAAAAAATCACGAAAATATGTAATTACCAACTTTGATAAATGCTTCGAAGAAGAATTGAGGGGAGCTATGGGCAGGAAAAGCAGTCGGGCCTAATCCAGTCTGAGTGGCCAGGGCAGGCTTCTCTGAAGAAGTGACATTTGAGCCTAGAGGGAAACAGTCAGTGTGAGTTGATGTGGCTGAAGAAAGAGAGAAAGGCAAGAGAGGGCTGGGGCAAAGGGAGAACTGGCTAAGCTGGGGAAATGGCCCATGCAAAGCCCGCTCGGAGGGAGTGATGCATTTGAGGCTGTTCTGTCATTGCTCATCTTCATGGATTTTATAACTGAGTATTGTGAATCGAAGTATGTGAAATCGACATATATACACTACCGAATGTAAAATAATTGGCTGGTGGGAAGCAGCAGCATAGCACAGGGAGATCGGCTCAGTGATTTGCAACGACCTAGAGGGGTGGGATAGGGAGGGTAGGAGGGAGGCTCAAGAGGCAGAGAATATGGGGACATGTGTATGCATATGGCTGATTCACTTTGTTGTGCAACAGAAACTAACACAGTATTGTGAAGCAGTTATACTCCAATATAGAGCTAAACAACAACAAAAAAAGCTTCTGAGAAAGTAAAAGTACTTTTCGTGTCAGGAAAAACAAAGTGCCTTCTCTTAGTGGGGAAGGAAATAAAAATGATCTTAAATTCATCAAACGCATCCTAAGGACTCAAGGATGGTGTGACCTATGAGACAGTCAGTAGCATCTGAAAAGCATGCCAAGTGGACACAAAAACAAAATGGATTCCCTCAAGTTTCATTGCTCTATCTGAGCTTCTTACCCAAAGTGGCCTGTGTTGTTGCCATGGGAACAGATCTCAGCAAGAGAAATCAATGAGTTAAAAATAAGAGTGAGAACAATGATAGCAAACTTGACTTGCCCCAGCGTCCAACCTCTCTAGAACATGACTCAGTATTACTGAGGGGAGTGAGAGAAGAAATGAAGGGTCCTCCCCAGAGAGAATCTGCTTGGCCCAACTCTTTCTACTATGCCAGGCTACACAATTCACTGTTACTACCAAGTTAATAAATGAAGCCTTGGAGCATTTCCTTCTCAGGGCCCAATTGGCTGGGATTTTGGGGAGTGGAATGAAGTCATGCAATGATTTCTGTAGTGAATGAGGAAGATTTCACTAGGAAGAGGTGTCAGGGAAAGCAATGGTCCAAATCTAGTACAGTTTTACACAAAGACAGACATGTGTGATCTTAGGGACCTTTTTATTTTGCCAAATAAAGATTAAAATATAGCTCTGAATATACCACTAAAGCATCATTCATCTTGACGTTTTATCTGTCGATTCAAGTTCAGATTTACCAGTTAGGGATGACATTGAAAGTTGAATTAGTCATTTAAACCTAATGTGAGGTAGTTTCTTAGATTTTTTTTCCTGAGATTTTCATGAGAGTAGGGTAATTTACAGGGCACATGGCTAATGAGGATTAAAGGTATAAAGTAAAAGAAGGCTGAGGAGGTGTAGATTGTCTTCATGCACTCAATAATTTTGAATATAGGCAGGCCTGATTCCATCCCCCAATATCCTCAGCTTTATCCTCTCCCAGTCCTGACCCTCCTGATGTATTCTTTAAAATCAATTGCAAAGAAGTTTTCGTAGCTGATGCTTTGTTCATAGACCTACTTTGGAACGTTAATTTATTTTCAGGATCAAAACTACAGTTCCCTTTTTAAAAAGTCAAAACAGTCCTTACTGAAGACTCTAGTGCCTCTGAATCTGAAGCATCCAAAGAAAGAAGTGGTCTGGGGACAAATCAAGTTGCAACAGTTTTTATTTGCAGTTTATTTATTAAGAGCAAAAAACAGAGGTAAGATGGGGCCCTGTCTCTGAAAACGGACACCCAAGAAAGCCAAGAGACTGAGAGCATGTTCAATAATTCAGAGTAGCAGTAGTGCATGGCAAGTCCATTCCACGGCCCACTCATTTCTGTCTGCACTTCATAGATTGAAATAAACGAACGTTCCGTCTCAACCCAATGACCAGAAGATATTCACAAAGGCCTCTGCATTAGCATCAATGTATTTAGTACTTGAAAAATAGGTCACTAAGGTAAAGCAAACCAGCAAATGGAATGACATGAAAAACACAGATGAAAAGTGAGAATTTAATGTATTTTGTGCCTGATTTCTTATTAACACTAAAATATTTCACTTCTTGTGAAAAGACCTCAGCAGCCTACTAATAAGGATTAAGGAGAGTCACCTGATCATTTTGCTTGGCTCAGCCCAGATGCCCTTGCATTCAATAAAGCTCTGAATAGCCTTCCCCTGCCCTGTCTTCAGGCAGGAAAAAAATGTGTAAACTAAAATCAAGCAGGCAACTAAGACTTCCTTGCCACCTGGGCTGCTGAGCTTCTCCTATTATCCACTTAGAATATTATGAGATATCTAATATTATGAAATATCATCCTTTAAAAGTGATATTTCATTAAGGCCTAGCTAATTCTTATCATACTAGCTATATCTGCACCCTTCAGAAAAATCACTCTGAGCCTCTGACCTTTAGGGTTTTTACCTGCAAAAATGATGTAGATAATGTTTCAGTGTCCTAGAGCTCTCTAATCATGTAAGGGGAACATATTTGTTCAATCATAATAAAAGGCTGACTGCGATAAGTGCAGAAGCAGCTAACATTTACAGAGCTATTAGTGGATTTGCTGCAAAAACCTTGTGAGAGGGTCATCTTATCCTTATTTGACAGTTGAGGACAGTGAGGCTCAGAGATATCAAGTGACTTATCCACAGCTGCACAGCTGCTCAGAGGAATAATCAGAACACAATTTGCTTTTATCGATTTCCACAGTCTGTATTCCTAAAGAAGAATAGGGAGCTGCTTAATGGAATTAGAGCTATACTATAAAGCATAAATTTGGATTTAGGCATGCAGAGATGGTTAAAGGAACAGTTTCTAGTATTTCCTCAATTTTAACATGATAGAAAGTGAACTGGCTTTGGAAATAGGAATTCTGCATTCAAGTTTCAGCTTTGCAGCAACCTTTTCCAGGAAAGGTAAAAGACGAGAAAGAAAAATACATTTCATTTCCTTTCATAAACCAACAACTAAAGCAGGATATAGGAAACAAATGTTGTGCCAGGCATTGGATGAAGCACTGGAAGGTTCTAGACATATTCAGACAGCCAATTCCTAGAGTTTGGGCTTTAGAATTAAGCAGTATGCACCCACTTGCATTTGGGTCACAGAAAAGAAGGGGATGGTAGGTGGATGGTGTTGAGTCTAGTTTGTGCCTACCCAAGCTTTTTGTGCATTGTGTGATTCTTACTGTCAGAATCTACTCTGGGCCAAGCTTCTAATTTTTTTTTTTTTTAATATTTGCCAGTATTGTGTCTCAAATGTTTTATGTTGGCTCGTTTTCTTCTTTTTTTGAACAGCAATAAACATTCACTTGCACTAACCCTAAAGAAGATGGTATTGGGGATTAATTTCCAGGAATTGCATATTGAATCCCTCTATGAATATCATTAATATTTGTAGTAATCTCTCTTTTCTTCTCTTTGGCTTCTCTGATTCTGAAAATGTGAAGAAAAACAAGGTTAAGTGAGGTACCAAGCATGGACACTTCCTTTATTTCTTCTCCAGAAAAAGGATTTCTAGGAGAGAAAATAATTTATCCATTAGAAATAGAATTATTATTCTAGAGAGAGTGTGATGAGATTCTGTTTAAACGTGCCACCTTTTCCCTTCAAAGAGAGGAAAAGGACTTGATGGCTAGTGAGAGACAAGAAAAAAAAATGAAATTCCCTTTATATTTCCTTTTTAAATAAATTAATTTGGACATAAAAGGGAGATTTCATAGTAACCAGGTAAAAAGAAGACACATAAATTTTATTTTATAACTATGAATGTTCCAGTTCTAAGACAGAATGGACACATGCCACCCTGTCCTTCCCAGTGAATGCAACTGTCTGCCTACTCTGACATGCAAATGAGGAAGGGAAATTGAGGAGTGAACTGAGAATTCAAATTACAGAAAATCTGGCAGTAAATCTGTATTTCTCTTTTCCTTCTATATTTCTCAGCCTATATTCAAAGGCAGTGCACGTCTCAGAACCTTGCACAGAGTGCAGACAGAAAGACCTCCGAGGTAATCCCTTTCTCTCTGGTCTATGGGGGAGGGGAGACCGCAAAGAGTAGGGGAAATTCTCTGTTATTTTTTTTTTCCTTTTCTCTTCAGTTCCTGTTATGGGAAGTACACAGCAGAGCGGGGATACTAAATCTCCACTGTTCTAGCCAAAGGACCAAGAAGGGAGAGGAGGACTTGGACTTAGAACATGTTCATAAAGGAGAAAAGAAGAGGAGGCTTGAGAAAGGGATCCCATAAAATTGTGTATGAACTCATGGGCTCTCTCCTGAGCCCATGTATGCATGGATCTGACCTTAAACAAGTATACTGAAGGCTTGGAGAAAAACCTACAGGGTAGATCACAACCTAGGTCTAAGATTGGCCCCTGGGCTGCATACATGTTGGGACAGATACAAATAGCACTGCAAAGGCTTTGAAAACAACTAACATTGAAATCAATATCCACATAATTCAATTTGAAACTTCTGGCTAAAACCTAACTTGGTTAAGTACTTACTGTAAAAATAACAACTTTATTCTCCACAGGATTTAAACAACATCTGCATCTCATAGCATAATATTAAACATATTCAGTATACAATCAAAAAGTAATCAAGTTGCAAGGAACCAGAAGCCTGACAAACTCTCAAGGGAAAAGACAATCAACAGAAGCCAGCCCCAAATCTGCCACGATGTTAAACTTCAGAGACAAAGACTTTAAAGCATCTCTCCTAATCATTCTATAAAAACTAAGGGCAAACAATTCTGAAACAAATGGAAAGACAGAAAGTCTCTGTAGATACATGAGAGGTCTTTTTAAAACAATCATTTTTAGAACTGGAAATTATATAAGTGAAAAAACACAATAAACAAAATAAGAACATTCACTGGATGGGCTCAATGTTAAAACTAACCAGTCAGTGTCCTTGAAGATAGAACAATAAAAATAATCTAATCTGATCAACAGAGAAAAAAAATTGAAAAACAAAAGATGAACGGCACCTCAGGTACCTGTGGGACAATATAACAAGGTCAAAATTTGGTGTCCTACAGGTGCCAGAAAGGCAGGAGAAAGAGTGTGGGGTAGAAAAATATTGAAGAAATAAAGGTGGAAATCAACCCAAATTGGTAAAAGGTGTAAATTTAGAGATCTGAGAGACTCAGCAAAACCCAATCAGAAAACACTCAAAAAACTGTATATCCAGATGTACAGTAATTAAACTGCTGAAAATCAAAGCTAAAGAAAACCTTAAAAGCAGTCTAAAAAATGACATAGTATAAAGGAGAACAAGTATTTGAATTATTACTGATTTCTTAGAGGCAATTATAGAGACCAGATGGTAATGGAACATTTTTAAAGTGCTATGACAAAGAATGAGCAACATAAAATAATATATACTGTGTAAACGTTCCTTAGGATTAAAGACAAAATGAAGGCATCCTTATCTTCAGAGGAAGGAAAACTAAGAAAAGTTTTCACCAGCATATCTAATATGAAAGAAATGCTAAAGCAAGTCCTTCAGAAAAAGGAAATGATACCAAAAGGAAACTTGGAAATTTTAGAATGCAGGAAAAGTAACAGAAATTCTAAATATCTGGATAGATATAATAGATTATCCACCCCCATCTTAAATTCTTTAAAATATACATATCAGCAGAAAACAAAAATTGTATCATTGTGTGGCAGAATGTGTATGAATTACACATATGTAATTCTTTACAACTAGAATTTAAAAGAGTAAAGAGACATATGGTTTTAGGTTATCTACATTCCACTTGAAGTGGTAAATTATTAATTCTAAATAGATTCTGAAAAGTTTAATGCCTATTGTAATCCCTAGAGCAGTTGCCCCCTAAATTACACAAAGATACTGTCCAAAAAAGAAAAAAACAACAACAAATAAACAATACACCAAACAATGTTACCTTTATGGCACATTACTGTCTTTTAAAAGTAAATAAGTACACACATGCACAGACCTTTGTGCGCCACAAGAATTTTAAGTTGAGGAAAAGTTCTATATCTTGAATATAATGATGGTTATATGGGTTATTATTCAAAACTCATTGAACTGTACTCTTAAATGGATGCATTTTATCGTATACTAATTATACCTCAATAAAGTTGATTTTACAAATAAAAGCAAGAGTACACACCAAGAAAAAGATAGCTGTGGCTCTAAACAGCACATTAATTTCAGTCACATGAAAAATAACACCTAAAATTATCATTTGTGAATTATTAGTTACTCAAATTTTAGGCATAATTTCAACTATATGTTATAGACTTTAGAAAATAAACACATAATAACTTGTTTTGTACCCTCAGTAGAAGCTTCAAAAGTGTTCTTTATCTTCCTTGAGTATGATTTCTTCAGTTAGGAATGTTAGGTACATTCAAAAGTGTTTGAGTGTCTATGAGTTGCGAAACACAATGTTTTGAGCAATCTACAAAGTATTAAAATTGGTGCTTACCTTAAGAAGCCTGCAATTAACTTGAGAGTCATGATATATGCACATTGGACATAAAAATAACAATTAAAATATTAAATAACAAATGAACTGAGTGGTATAGGCAGTAAGTATACAATAGTGTTGTTTAGGACAGTGGTCCCCAATCCCTGGGCCACGGACTGGTACTGGTCTGTGGCCTGTTAGGAACCGGGCCACACAGCAGGAGCTGAGTGGCGGGTATCTGAGTGAAGCTTCACCTGTATTTACAGCCGCTCCCCACTGCTCGCATTACCACCTGAGCTCCGCCTCCTGTCAGATCAGCGGCGGCATTAGATTCTCATAGGAGCGTGAACCCTACTGTGAACTGCGCATGCGAGGAATGTGGGCTCCTTATGAGAATCAAATGCCTGATGATCTGAGGTGGAGCTAAGGAGGTGACGCTAGTGCTGGGGAGCGGCTGCAGATACAGATTATCATTAGCAGAGAGGTTTGACCGCACAGAGACCATAATAAATCAATTGCTTGCAGTCTCATATCAAAACCCTATCAGTGAGTGACAAGCAAAAACAAGCTCAGGGCTCCCACTGATTCTGCATTATGGTGAGTTGTATGATAATTTTATTATATATTACAGTGTAATAATAATAGAAATAAAGTGCACAATAAACGTAATGCGCTTGACTCATCCCAAAACCATCCCCCAACCCCAGTCCGTGGAAAAATTGTCTTTCATGAAACCAGTCCCTGGTGCCAAAAAGGTTGGGGAACCCTGGTTTAGGAAGAAAAAATCAACAATCAGTGAGTTTAGAATGGCGGAACCAGAAAGCTCCATGGAGGTATGTGTATACAGACCAAGTACCAAAGACTACATAGGGTGTTTTCAAGCTCTGGGAACAACTATGACTATGAGTGAGCATACAGAGTTTCTCAAAATGAAAGAAAAGGAAAGGTAGCTCACTTTTAGTTTAGCAAAGGGAATCAAAATGACATTCAATCCAGCTAAACCATTTTCCCTGTGCTTAGAAATTGAAAAACACATACCGTTAACTAAAGGTGATGACAAAGAGCCAAAATAAATTCAAAATTTTTTTATTAGATTTTATTCTGTTACTTACTTTAGTACCTCAGAGACTGAAAAGAGAGTCTTTCTTTTAGTATTTCCTGGAAAAACAAAAACAAACAAACCCTGTTTTCTCATGCTACAATGCATAATGCAAAGGATGGAGATTATTTCAGGTTTCTTTTACTCTCGTGCACTGCAAAACAATTTCACAATATTAGCAAATGAATAATTTATTTATTGTAAATGTACACACCTGTTCTTAGAGGGATGCTTACACTTTCATTTATTTTGGGAAGAAAGGTTTATAAAATAAATCTCCACGGATATCTATAGACTTTTTTATTGTTTTATAGACTTTTTTATTGTTTTCTTAACTGACAAAATCTCTTCATCCATCAGCTTACTATAAAAAATAGCATAATATAATATTCCTTGTATGTAAAATTTTTAAAAAGTAATGTAATAAGAATAAGGGGTAAAAACTGTTAAGAATTTCTGAGGAAGGACCTCCTCCCCCCCAAAAAATAGTACCCTTCTTTACCATTTAGTTTCTAAGCACATTGAGAAGTAAAACAGAGTGGCATGTTGAGACCAAAATACTACTCCTTTTACTTTAATGCTAAGTTAAAGGTCATAGCTTTGTTCTAAGAACTAAATGGACTCCTAACACCAAACCCCTAAATTAGGCAGACTTATCCATCCAGTGTCTGTCATGGTCAGAGGGAAGAGAAACTACCTCTGGAAAAATAACAAACAACCTGTGTTTCTAGAGAGTAGCTAACTTCAGTGAATTCTAAGAGGAAGAGATAGTAGATCTGAGCTGAGCAGATAAACGGCAGATCAGCCTATTTTTTCTTCCCAATTTTACCAATCAGATATGTCACTCCACTGCCACAGGGTTGAAGTCAATAAAGGGACAGTTAGAGTCTGAGTTTCTTTCCCAGGCAGGAAACATGAAAAGGGAGGATTAAGTGCTCCCCATAAAATTCCCTCCCTTTTTTCTTCAGAACCCTTTAAACTTTTTCAGAAAGCCTGTAGTCAAGCAGGAGTGCGTCCTTTTAGGGAAAGGGGACCAGTGGTCTATCAGGGAAACGTTGACCCGACCTTCATTAGGCTGCCTCTCCATTACCAACCACTGCTCTTTGGGAATCATCCTGGGACCACTGGTAGCCGTTTTAGATTTTGCTAAAATTAATGGGAACAATGCATTATCCAAATCAGCTCCAAGACCACTCTGTACCCAAGAGTAAAAATCCATTTCCTATTCAGTTTGCCATCCCAAATTACAACCAACCACTCTACCCACACAGCATTCCAGAAACTCTTCAGGGGCCTTAAACACATTCAAATAATTAAAATATCCACAATATAGGGACATCTCAATGTGAATAAAAAACACTCTCCCATTATCAAATTCCAAGGGAGAATGGTTAAATCCTCTTGCAAGTTAAAACCACCAAATATTAATATCCCTTAATATCTGGACTCAAATTATTTTGCCTATTTGAGTATAAAGTCCAAACCTCATCATTTTCAGCAAAATCTTGGCCATGTGGAATTGAGGTTCTTTAAGCATTCTTAGAAAAGGAGCGTTATTCCTTTGGGATCAAAGTTGCACTGTCAATTCGCTGATATATTTCAAACATCCCAATGAATGAACAGGCATATATGACTATTAAGCACTGACCCCACCATCGCCATATTGAGAAAGGAAGCCACACCCAGGCCCTAGAGCCTTTAGGTCCAGCAAAACGATGTTCCCAGGACCCAGTACTTAGTGTTGAAAAGGCCATAGTGAAGGGAAGTGGAGGGCTTGACACTTTCTGCCTCGCTGAGATGCCAGTCACTGGTCGATGCCAAAATGTCTAGAATCCCAAACCGGGGAACATAAAAATGATTGGAGAGGCCAAACGTCCCTGCAGACAGCTGTCATCGGGAGTGGACCGCTGCTGCCACCATGAATGCACGTCCCCGCCGGGGCTCCGACTCGCCACCCCCCGACCCGTCAGCAGGTGCCCTACTGCCACTGTGCCTATCCATGACCTACTACTTGGACCGCGACGCTGTGGCTTTGAAGAACTTTGCCAGCATTTTCTTCACCAGCCCTATGAGGTGAGAGAACACGCTGAAAAACCGTTGAAACTGTAGATCAAGGAGGTGGCCGAATTTTCCTTCAGGTTAGGGAGGAGCCAGAGCACGTAGACTGGGATGGAGTCCGCCTCACTCTTAGAAACTAGTGTGAATCAGTCACTGCTGGAACTGCACAAACCGACAAAACGACCCCTACACGTGTGACTTGTTGGAGATTCGTGGCCTGAAAGAGCGGGTAGGTGAAAGCCAGCAAAGAATTGGGTGGCCTTGTAACCAACCTGCGCGAGACAGAAGCTCCCCCTCCCTGCCACCCTCCAGTCCCCGCTGGTCCTCCCGCCCCCGGCCCAGCCCCTGCCTCCACCCTGGAACGTGGCGTGGCTGTGCCCGTGACAAGTGCACCCTGAAAGACGGTGATGTCTAGAGCTAAGCCTAGAGTGGCTTCCCCATAGCCATGGGGTGACCCTCCGTGGTCACCAGTGCAGTGCGTGTTTTTCAGGTTTACATTCTCCCTTTCTGTAAGTTGTAAGAACATCTACTTATGTTCTGTCATTTGTACCATTCCTTCAAATGAAATAATTTAATACCCCTCCTCCCTCCCCAATGAATGTAGAAAAATCTCCCGTGGCCTTACAGCTTTTCACAATTGATCATCCACTCTTTTTTTTTTTTACACAGAAGGTGATTTATTTTTCCTCTATGTATATACCATATTTGGGGGAAGGAGGAGAAGGGAGCCCATATTTCCCTAAAAATATGCAGTATACATTTCTTAAATTTCTTAATGTCCTCTTAGAGCCACATGATTTTTGAATTCTGGTACTTGAGTAAGTGTGAACTCAATCTATTGACATACTGTTTTTTAATTTATTACTTTTTTTTTTCTGTTCTTTTTTTTTTCCTTTTCAGTTATTGTCACTACCTCTTGTGATTGATACTTAAACCTAAGACTTTCACCATATCTTCACATTTGGCTTAACTGAAAATCACTCTAAGCAAATTACTCTGTATAGAAATTATAGAAGCTTATACGTAGGAAAGTGGTCATCAAAGTACAGTCCCCGGACCACCAGCATCAGTATCACTGGGAATTTTCTAGAAATGCAAACTATTGGGCTAACAGGAACATCTGAATCAGAAACTTTGAAGGTAAAGCCTAACAATCTGTATGCTAACAAGTCCTACAGGTAATTCTGGTGCATGCTCAAGTTTGAGAATCACTGCCCTCTTCTCGGTGGGGTTGGCAAACTTTTCTATAAAAAGCCAGTGGGCCATATGATCTCAGCATGCTACCTTAACTCTGGCAATGTGGAGAGAAAGGCATCTTGGACTAATGGGTGTGGCTGTGTCCCAATAAATTTTTATTTATAAAATTAGCTGGCAGCATGATTTGGCCGGTTGAGTATAATGTGATAACCCTACCCTAGAGGATTAGAAAAGATCAAGACTTCTGCCTTGTGTCCCTCAACATACTATCTTTCTTCTACTTTTCAATTCCACATACTTGTGAAACATGTTCTCTTAGGGCACAGGCATGCCATGCATAACAATTGCATCATCTTGAAATATATCCACTAATTCCTTGAGAATTATTCATTCTTATGTATATAAAAAAGCTGCATTAAATATAAAATTAATTCCTCCAACAACATCTCCTTGGCCCTGAATAGATGATAAAATTTGGAGTAGTCATCTGGCAATGCCTATCTGGCTGGCACTAAGACTTTAAACTAGCTTCTGTGAACTGTAAATCATAAAACTATAGAAACTTGTCTTCCTTAATGTTTAAATGCAGCAAATATTTTACACCCATCAATACCAAGGAAACATGTAAAGATTCTGTTTTTCCTATAATATAATCTTTTCTATTATGAACAGCCCAGCCTATGAATTAAACTGTGGTCACGCACAGCTATTAGAAACCCATCCAGGCCACTTGTAGCATAGCTAAGAAGCTTTGCCCAGTCAGCTTTGTGATTCCCATGTACCTTTGCTGAGGATACGCATGTGAGCCATGTACCTCTGCTGGGATTCTCTTGCTTTTGTCAGGACCTTTTGTGTCCTTGCTTAAGGCCTGCACAGCTTTATAAATTTAAGCCAGCCATTGTTTTGATGAACAGAAACTTTCATTTTGATTGTTAGCATTTCATCAATTCTTTTTTTCTTTTCCTAGTTGTTACTCTGCTTTATTTAAGAAACCTTTCTTAAGCACATGCCATGAAAGTATTCTCTTATGTTTGCTCCCTGAAGATTAATACTTTTAACTTATTCATTTGGGTCACTGATCCATCCCAAATTAGTGTTTTTGTATGGTGTAAGGTAGACATCACAGGATATAGATATGTAATTGTTCAAGTATCATTTGTTGAAGAGACTTTCCTTCCCTTTCTCCATTAAATCATTTTCACACCTTTGCCTAAAATCAATTATCGGACTCATGTAAATTTATTTTTTGCTTCCCCATTCTGTTCCATTTATCTCTTTGTTTATTTTTACATCAACAATATGATATCTTAATTAGCATAGTTTTATAATAATTCTTGAAATCAGGTAATGTAGATCCTCTAACTTTGATCTTTATTTTCAAGCTTTTTTTGATTATACAAGTTCTTTGCATTTCAATATATATTTTCAGAATTAGCTTGTCCATTTCTACCAAAAAAAAAAAATGGTCTGGGTTTCTGATTGGGATTTAATAATATCTGTAAATCAATTTGGAGAATATTAACTTTTTGTCAGTTTTGAGTCTTGCAAACTATAAATGTGGCAAAACTTTTCATTTAGTTACATTTTATTTAATATCTCTTAGAAGCAATGTTTTGAAGTTTTCAGTGAAGTTTGCACAATTTAGATTAAATTTATCCTTGCATATTTTATGATTTTCCATGCTGCTGTAAATCATATTGATTCATCATTTTAACTGTTTGTGACTCATATATAAAAAGCCAACTGATCTTTGCATTTTGACATTTATTCCTTAAACTTGTTAAATTCATTTATTAGTTCTAGTAGTTTTCTCTCTCTCTTTTTTTTTTTTTTTGGTAGATTACTTAAGATTTTCTGTAGAGACAATCATGTTGTCAGCATATAGAATTGGTTTTATTTCTCCCTTTCTCATCTCTATGCCTTCTATTTATTTTACCTGCCTTTTAATGATGAATAAAAGTGATAATGGCCAGTCTTTCTTGTTTCCAAATTTTCCAATTTTAAAGTAAAAACTTTAAGGCTTCCCTGGTGGCGCAGTGGTTGAGAGTCCGCCTGCTGATGCAGGGGACATGGGTTCATGCCCTGGTCCGGGAGGATCCCACATGCCGCAGAGCAGCTAGGCCCGTGAGCCATGGCTGCTGAGCCTGCGCTTCCGGAGCCTGTGCTCTGCAACGGGAGAGGCCACAACAGTGAGAGGCCCGCGTATTGCAAAAAAACAAAAAAAACAAAAAAAAACTTTACATTTTTCACCATTAAATTTGATGTTAACTCTAAGTTTTCCATAGATGCCTTATTTCATTTTGTGGAAATTCACTTACATTTGTAGTTTGTTGAGAGTTTGTATTATAAAGTGCATCTATTGAGATAATCTTTATTTTATGTTAAATAAATACTTCCCTTAGAATAGATGTGAGGAAAAGAAATTCAGCTTTATTATTTGTCTGCCATATTTTGGTAGGTTTTATTTTTTTCTAAATTGAGTTTTGGGACCTCTTGCATTTAAATGGAACTGGTTGGATAAATTAAAAGCTTAAGACTTGGAGTAGCCAAAGAAAATTAGAATGAGAAAGCAAGTAGTGAAATATTGACAGTTTAAATGGAACAAATGACTAATCTTTGAAACAACCTATATTTTCAATGTCAACTGAAGTCACCAATAGTCAGTCATTCCTTCCTTCCTTTCTTCATTTATTTCCTCAAGAAAAATCTATCAGATACTTACTACATTTTAGGAATAAATAAATGTATTTGTGCATTCATATACATACACATAGAGAAAAGATTGCCAGAATGTACATCAAAAGGATAACAGTAGCTATCACTAGGTAGTGTCATTGGGTATGGCTTATTTTCTTCTCTAAATAATTGTATGTTGTGAATTCTATTCAAAAGGATGTCTTAATTCTTTACAACTTGGAGAAAGTTATTATTTTTAAATCATTCTGAGATGAAGATAATACAGCCTGTGAATCTTAACAATACTCACCTGTGACAGCAGTTCATATGGTAAGAGCCTGGCAAATTGCCATGTGCGAATGCATAGTCTCTTTAGTCTCTAGTTCAGTGTTATCAGGAGCATCTTTGTGCTGGAGATTACACAATAGTTTTGTTTTAGCTTTATACCATTATATCCATAGTAAATTAAACATTCAGCATATGACAAAAACAGAATGAAAGGAAGTATACATCTGTTTCTAATGCCCAAGCTGTTTCACTACATATTTATCAATAAATGTATCCAATTTTATACATCCCTGAGCCAAATGGACTTTCAGTAGGAAAAAACACAATGCTTATTTACTAATGTCTGACTTTTCTAAACAGATTGTTCTTTATTCCTTAGAGCCCTACTCATCAGTTCAGTCTGTTGGATCTAATGGTAGTATCAGAAGCACCAAAAACATGTGGCAACTATTCATTCCTTCAACAAGGAGTTAATAATTTCCTGGCACTATTCTAAGCATCGTGGATATACTAGTGAACAGCATAGACAAGACTCTTGCTTCCGCAGTTACCATTCTAGTAAAAAGGGGGAGCTAGAAAATAAACAAAGGAGTAAATGGCAGTGCGCTATAAGTGCTAAAAAGAAAATTAAACACTTGCCAGAAAGTACTGTCCACTCAAGATGGGGTGATCAGGAAAGGCATATGTGGTGAAATTTAAGCTCAATGAAAAGATTCAAGCATAGAAAAATCTGGGTGAGGGTATCATGGATGAAAGAAACATTAAGTATATAAGCACTGAGGTGGGAAAGAACTCAGTGTGTCAAGACACAGAAAGGCTGGTGAGGTTTTAAAAGATAAAGGACAGGAAAGAACAGGATGAAATGTGGTTTAAGAGTCAGATAAGGGTGGTCCCTAAATGAATTCTGAAATTGCTACAGATCATGACAAATCTCTCATTTCCCTTTCTAGCTTTTAAGATTCTTTAAGGAAGTGATCTCTCTCACACCTTCTAAACATAAACGTAACGCTAATTCTGGGAATAGTTATACAATGGTACAAAAAACAACAAAGCATTATATTAATTCTAAGGTGACTTAGAAATAAAGAGCAAATAATATTTGAGATTCCATATGTTTGTTTCATTTCTCTCCACTCTCAGTTTTAGACTGCACTCTACTGGATCATAAATGTGAGTTTTTGAACTTCTATACCTTCAATTTCCTCATCAGTTAAACGTAGATAGTAATCCCTGTTATAGCAACTGGACAGCCATGGTGTGAGAGATTTTAGTGAGATAATGGATGTGAAAGAACTTTAAAGAGCAGGAAGCACTAAGACTAGAGTGAGGAAATGGAATTTAAGTGGAAAACGCTAATCTATAAAAGACCAGCAAAACAGGAACTAGGCTTCTTTCCCTTTCCCATTGTTAGGAGACTGTTCAAGCTATCAGTGAAGTCACCACATGTATTAGTTTCCTATTGCTGCCACAACAGATTACCACAAGTTTGGTGGCTTAAAGCAACGCAACACCAATTATTTTCTAATAATTCTGGAGGTTAGAAGTCAGAAATGAATCTCACCAAGCTAAAATCACTGCATTGACAGGGCTGCATTCCTTCTGGAGGCCTTAAGGGGGAAGTTATTTCTTTTCCTTTTCCAGCTTGCAGAGGCTGCCTGCCTTCCTTGACTCATGGGGCTATTCCTCCATCTTCAAAGCAAGCAACATTGGGCTGAGTCTTTCCCACGCTACCATCTCTCTGGTATCCTCTCTGCTATTTATAACTGTTCTTGTGAGGACATTTGACCCACCCAGACAATCCAGGATCAACTTTCCGTTTCAAGATCAGCTGATTAGCAACCTTAATTCTAGCTCCAATACTAATTCCTCCTTGCCCTGTAATCTGTTTGCAGTTTTGCGGATAAGGACGTAGATATCTTTGGGGGACCATTATTCTGCATGTCACACCACCATAGAATGGTTTATTAAGGAATTCTTAACTAGGCAATCATAGATAACATACTGAGGGTTTTAAAGTGGAAGTGAGAGTGTAGCTAGAGTTTTGGTGCTTAAGGCAAGAGAATATTTGTTGTAAGTCTGGCACATTCACACAAGGAAAGACTATGTCTCGAGACGAAAAGGAAACAGGTCCCCATGGGTTCTAGCTCAATCTATAAAAGAATAGCACAAACCTTCTAGTGCTTAGGCCCTCCTAAGAAAGGACATATAAAGTGAGAATAGAAAAACCTGGATTCCACCAATGAGAGGTTTATTTTTACAGCGTTTTCAGTACAAGATTCTTTTAGACAATTGCCCTCCAGCTTGAACTCAGTCAAGCTCTTTTGTTTTTGTAAATATCTTATTTAGTCAAGAATTCTTTCGGCTGGCTTTTATTCAATAGTTCATTGAAAGAAAATTATTTTGGACCAAAATATCTACAGTTGCTTTGCCTATGTTAACATGTAGTCATGACAAATAAAAAAATTTTCTAATGACAAACTGTGACAGACCAGGAACTTAAGTGTAGCATATGGTCTATGAATGACTAAAATTTATTAAAATCATCAGCATCAAATATTAATCATGAGCACACTAACCACAGGGCTGTCTATATTAGGCAATGAAGACAAATAATTATGAGATATGGTTTCTGCTCTTAAAGGCCTGACAAGCTCTTTGGGGTGACCAGATCCATACATAAAATGGTAGGTAAAAACTCAGGGCAAAATGCAAGAGAGTGGTTGAGGCAATGAGTGTTACAGAATTTCAGGGAAGGAAAAAAATAACTGAAAGAGAGAACATTTATTGCAGGCTTTATGGAGCTTGAATTCAGTTTGTCTTATACAAGTATAGAGAAGCAAATAGATCATTCCAGACAAGGAGGATACAACTGTAGGAGCAAAGTTGCATAGGTAAAATCATACATGACTTTTCTGAGGGACAGTGAGAAATCTATCTTGACTGGCATAGGTGATATGTGTAGAGAATAGAAGGAAGTACTTGAACCTGGACTGCACCAAGCTCTGTATCAAGGTGACTAGGTTGATCCTTAAGCTTAGGCAAGAGGAGAGTTTTCATTAAAGGGATATCAGTGTGAAGAACCAGTTCAGGAAAAATCTAGCAGAATGCATTAGTGATAGAGTACTATTTAGTGCTGTGTCTCTGATTATATCAGTATCTGTATCATTATCTCTATCTCTCCTTCTATATCTATACCTATGTCTATACCTACAAACAGACATGTATTTGTATAATTTTACCTATTTCCCACATTAAATAATAGCCCATTTGGTCCAAAGGATGATGCTGTTTTGTTTTTATGAAGCTGAACCATGGCAACAATGAGGTAATAAAATAAAACATTAGCCTTCAGTGTGTTTGCATATTGTGTAATATTGCTGCAGTTGAAAACTGTAAAAACAATGCCTTCTTAAGCTGACTGCTTTCCTGAAGAAAACAAATACTTCTCCAGTGAATACATTTCAGTGAACACCTGTCTCCTGAGAACAAGCAGTACCAGGTTTCAGTTGGCTACCTGACACACTCGAATCCTCTGAATTTATGCCCCTGCCATCTTCCTAATGCTGATGCAGTTGTGTGGGTATGTGAATGTGGGTTTTAATACCACAAAAATGCCTTCAGCTCTGGTGGTTTGGCTCCAGAAAAGTAAGGAACATGGCTCAAAGAAATGAATTCAGTAAGAATCAATCTAACACTCAAAGTGGTTGAAAACACAACCTGAAAGTTAATGGATATTGTGAATAAACAAACAGACAATGAGAAAAACTAAAGCATTTCCATTGCCTCTGAGTTTGTCTTTGCCTTCAAATTGGAGGACAATTATTTTTTTCTTACATGTAGTTCCTCTCACCAGTACTGAAAGCAAAATATATACATAAAATTAAAGGAACAGCAAGTGCACTAATGAAAATATTAAAATAAGAGACATTTCATTTCCAGTTCGAAACAGAAGTTCTTATGCTTTGCACTTGTAGATAAAATATAGATTTTTAAATAGTCTACACAGGTTATTTTCTATATACCTAAAGTCAGCAAAATAGACCTGTGGGTTACAGTGAAGATTTCATCAGCTTTCATTTATGAATGAGAAAAACATTCACAAAGAGACTCAGTGACTCACCAAGGTCATGCAGTCATTTAATAAAATTATATTAAAACAGGTAAGCACACCAGACTCTGAATTTTAACATATCTTTGTAGGATTACTTTCTCAGTCCCCTTCTAGCCAGGAAATGTTCTAACTTAACCTCACCAAATCTCAGTTTCTTCATCTCTAAAGTGGGAATAATACCTAACATAAATTTTGGTGAAGATTTAATGAGGTAATGAATTCAAAGTTTCCGGCACAGTATCAGGCACCTAATGATCCCTCAGTTTATGAATATATTTTGGTTTGCTGTTAAACTGCATAACAAAATACCCCAAATCCAGTAACTTACAACAACAAAAATCACTTTTTATTCCTCAGGAGTCTGTAGGTTGACTGTGATCACCTGGGTGCTTCTGCGTCAGTCTCCCCAAGCTTTGGCTGTTTGGAAAGTCCAAGATTGCTTGCTCACTTGACTGGCAGGTGGTGTTGGTGTGTTAGCTCTGGGCTCTTCTGGGGCCGTCAAGCAGGCCACCTCGGCTCCCTTCCATGTGATCTCTCTGTGTGATCTGGGCTTCTCTCTACATGTTGAGAGAGAAAATATTCACAGTGTACAAAAACAGAGGCTGAAGATCTCTGAAGTTAAACAATATCATTTCCTTCTCATCTTATTGGTCAAATAAAGTAATAAGATCAGCCAGATTCAAGAGGAGGAAAGAATAAACTATACCTCCTACTGAGAGGTGTGGCAAACAATTTATAGTCACTTTTAATTTACCATAGTTCTCCCTCTGGATACAAATTATTTACATCTTTCCCACAGGCAAAAATACATACGCCCCATAGTCATTGCCTAGGTCTGCCATAAAAAATACCACAAACTGGGTGGCTGAACACAACAGGAATTTATTGTCTCACAGTAGTTCTGGAGACTAGAAGCAAAAAGTCAAGGTGTCAGCAGGACCATGCTGCCTCTGAAACCTTAGGAGGAGTACCCTTTATTGCCTCTTCTAGCTCTTGGAGTTTGCTAGAAATACTTGGTGTTCCTTGGCTTGCAGATGCTTCACAATAATCTCTGTCTCAATCATCACATGGACATTTTCTCCCTGTTGTGTCTCTTGATACCAGTTACATTGGATAAGGGCCCACCCACCCTACTCCACTGTGACCTCATCTTAACTAATTTCATTTACAACAACCTTATTTCCAAACAAGGTCATATTTCTGAGGTACTGGTGGTTAGGACTACAACATACCTTTGGGAGGACACAATACAACCCATAACACACCCCTGCATATAATAAAACATTGCCTCCAATGTCTTATTCCATTTCAGTGTCAAACTCAGGCTCAACATAGAGGATTATATACATCAGGTCCAGATTCCTGTGGTTTGTGTCCTTAGGTGCCATTCCACCAATATGGTTCTACTCATTCTGAAGACCTGGAAACTAAATAGACATGTTATTCCACCCACACATTCCTAACATATTCAGTGCACAGTTAAGAAGATGGGGAAAGGATAACCACAACAGACACTCCTGTTCAAATAAGGGAAGGAAATTCCCTGGCGGCTCAGTGATTAGGACTGCGTGCTTTCCTTGCCAAGGGTCTGGCAGTTCAATCCCTGGTCAGGGAACAAAGATCCCACAAGCTGTGTGGGGCAACCAAAAAAAAAGGGAGGCCCAGAGTAGTCACTAGTTCACATCAATTGGGAAATTAACTGGGCATTTGCCATCATTCTCTCCTGCTTTGGGGACAGGAAATGTTCCTCAGTTGGGGTCTGTTTTGTTCACTAAGGGTATTTTTCACTGGTTCTTGGCTCCATCCCCTGTCATGTTTGCAACTGAGTAGGATTCTCAGCGTTTTCCCTTTTATCTTGAATTTTCTCTGTCAGTTTTAATGTAAGCTAATACAGTCCCTTTAAAAAGACTGTGGGTTTTCTATAAACGAACTTATGACCCACTCCATGAGGCAAAGGCATTTCTACAAAAAAATCTGCTTTGAAACAGCCTCCTCTCTTTAGGAACTATAAGTCAGGGTGTTGTGAGACGACATCCATCTGATTCTTAGAGGCACTTTAGCTGAGAGGGCCTATGAGGCTCTGCCTTAAACATTGCCAAAGTCTTACAGACCCACCCTGGGTTTGATCTTGATATTGTAGCCATATTTTACTGGCACTGCCCTGGATTGGATGTTTGTGCTGAGGATTTTTTTGAGGAACTTGCTGGCTAGAGATACTGTCCTAGAATCTCTGTCTTTCCATTACATTCTGACTGAAAATTATATAATTCTTTCCTTTATCTGTCTTCCTGTTCTTATCATAAATAGCTAAAAGAAATCAGTTAGGACTTTTAACATTCTGCTTCAAAATCTTCTTCACTAGATCCAGAGCTTATTAGGTACATTTTCTATCTTCCATGTACCCACATGAAACATTTTTCCATGAAACGTTTTTCCATCAGTACATAACTATTTCACTATGCATAGAGAATAGAAAAGTGAATTAATTATCTACTTAATTTGCTATCACAAACTGATATGGGAAAATGATGGGTTTATACTTAATCTAAATGCCCAGCTTTTAAATAAAAAAGATGCCAAGTAAAATTCCTCCTCTATAAACTGATCATGTGATCTGGGTTATTTTCTTTAAATTATCCTTTACTTGCTAATAAAAAATGTTTGAAGATACTGACTGAATGAGGCACTTTCAAGGCCAATAATGCTAATGAGGATATTTCAATTAAAAAACACATGAAACCAAGTATTAATCATGCTATTTCAAGAGTAAAATATTAGGAATAACCCAAATATTAATTAAACTATATCCATTCAAAAACATTTTAGGTAGCCATTTTAAAATTATGGCTCTAAACCTAAGAAATTCTGTGAAAATTAGCTATGTTTGGTAAGTTTGAAAAAGATGGAATATAAATTTTTATATTCATTGATTATGGAAATTTTTTAAATCTATGGGAAAATAGATTGGAAAGGATCATAAAATACAGGCAGCAAGGGACTTAACTTGCTTTTTTATTAAAATACGTTTTAATCACATTTATAAGGTAAAATGTATACACATTTTGTTGCTCTTGGCACAGCCATGGGAGTACAGTGATAAACAGTGATAATGTGTTGGAAGAACTTGACAGGTGTTCCCAGAAATTTAGGGTCATATATGAAGACAGAGGGTGGAATCTCTTACTCACCTGGAGATTTATAAGGATGGGAGGCTTGAGGGAGTAGACTTCTGCCTAGGGCCAATAAGGGACTATAATATAGTGGACCCAGGGAAAAGTGTTCCCCATTTCCCTTGGAGAGCATAGAAGAGGAATTTAGTGACTCCCATGGTTCCATGTAAAGGAGCACTGAGTTTGGGGAGATGAAGATAATATGGTAGGCACTGTTGGATGTCCAACAAAATATGCCTCCCTTTAGTCCATACCATGAGTTGAGGCTCGAATATGGTTATCAGATAATGATTGAATTTACTAACTCCCTTTGAAAGTAGCCAGATAACTAAGGTCATGTCAATAAATGTAAGCCAAAGTGATGTGCACTTCTGCCTCACTTCCTTAAGAGGAAATTTCTGAGACTAGTCCTCGATTTGTCCCCCTCTCTGATGGCAGTATGGCAGTGAACATGAGCACATGAACCTTAATCATGTGTTGATGGCACATCAACCTATAGTCTAAATGACTGTTCAGAGCTGACTTGTAACACACACAGTGTTCCATACAGGACCACTGTGTGAGAGGGAAATAAACTTTTGTTTTGTTTGAACTGTTAAATTTTAAAGTTTTTTTATTACAGCGCTTTTTTTTATCACATATCCTCTCTAATCCAGACAGCATAAACTTTGGGCCAAAGATCTGATAGGATAATTGGGCTACCAGCAGGACACAAAGACAACATAACTAGTTATTCAAATGCATATGTACTTTGGTGCTTCTAGCAAAGCGAATCCACCTATGAAAACAAATAACTGAGATACACATATTCTTTTTTTCAATTAATTTATTATTTATTATTTTATTTTTGGCTGTGTTGGGTCTTCGTTGCTGTGTGTGGGCTTTCTCTAGTTGTGGCAAGCAGGGGCTAGAGCGCTGCATGGGCTTCTCACTGCGGTGGCTTCTCTTGTTGCAGAGTATAGGCTCTAGGAGAGTGAGCTTCAGTAGTTGACAAGATTATTGTAAACTATCTGAAACTCTCGACTTGTTTTGCTCCACAAGGTTATGGAGAATTCCAGGAACAGATTAGGGAGAAGAATGAAAATCTCCAGGGAGGATACCAGTCATTAAACTGAGATTTTGTGTTTGCAGAGCCAAGACATAGCTATGGGGGGAATACCAGCGAGGAACATTAAAGAAACATCAAGCTGACTAATAATAAGAATTTCCATCCAAATCCATCTACCAAATCAGGTGAATCTGCAATAAATATAAACCCACATGCAGTAGTCTCTCTCCAGGGAAATCTAGCATATTCCCACCAGACAGGATTGTTCTGCACAGCAGGCTTTTTACAGGAAGGATGACAGCTTGTCTGTCTTTGCCTGCTCGGATCAGATCAGAATGTCAGCTATGCTACTAGTCAAGGCTCCGTTTCAGACTAACAGAGGTGTCAATTTGCCAAAAGGATACATTCTTTCAGCCATACCATCCAAGGACAGGACAGTAAGAATAAGTTCAGACAACACAGATGAGATAGGAAATCTCTCAATATATATATAGGAAACTTTTAAAATCCAAAGTTCGAAAGAAGTATATAATGTCAAGGGTCTTTAGTAACAAGATATCCTGAATAGACATAGTAATTTCTTTAGGAATACTTTGTGTTCTTATTACTCAGAGAGAGTGAGCCAGAAATTCAGCTGTAACTAACTTCCTGAAGCCTTACAGGTTTGAAATTGTTTCATACCTTCAGCCAGGAGTCTATTTTTGTCTAATATAGTAGTAATAATAATAGTAGTAATTATTATGATGTTTGGGAATTAATTGTTATTGAAATGAAGATGGATGGCTCAATTGGTTCTTTACATTATTCACATCCACAGAATGGTTCCTCTCTGTGAGTATCCTGAGAATAATACATTTTAAGTTTTCTAGATTCAACATTTCAATAAAACATTGATATTGTCATATATTGTGTCAATACCCAAAAGCGTTGTACTTTTGTTCAATATTTCAGTGAATAAAATTTAAAAAATACAATGCAATGCAATGCAATACAATACAATACAATACAATAAAGCTTTCTCTGGAAATCCCTTTCATCTAACTTACATCATGGATCCAGGTAAAATATTCATTTAGGAGGAAACCAAATTACATTGATGTACTTCCAGCAACACTGGTACAAAGTTATTAGATTGTGATTCTATGTAGATTCTTAACTTGCTACAGAGAAGTACACATCCCATATGAACTTGAACTAGCATTACTACTCAGTTTTGAGTGTTTTTATTGTGTTTTGTTTTTTGTAATCTTGGATGAGATGTTCATCTTATGCAAGAGCAAACATGACTCTCCTTCGAGTAATAGAAAATCACCCATCATATATATTTTTCTGTAAGTAATATACTACTAAGCAAAACCATTTTTACTAACATTTTGCATCCACTGGGTACTGAGAATTTATCAATTCCCCCCAAAACACTGAGTTGTGTTCTTATTGATTAAGTGAGGATGTGTGTAAAAAGTTACACCTCAAGATGAGGCCTAGCACACCAAAGATTACATATAAGGGAAACTACATTTCATTCTGGAGAAATATATCAGTATATGTCAGTATGCTGTAATACCAAGGTGTTAGCCACAGAAATATTCAGAATGTTATTACATATTTTTAAAAAATTTAGCAATTTCACTAAAAACAACAAGGAGCAAGATCAGAATTTTTCAAAACTGATAAAAAAAACAAGGGGATGATTTGACAATTTATAAGGTTATAATATTTTACATGCATTAATGCTATCCTTAGTTGTATATCTTCTCCTCTGTCACTTGATAATGTTAAAGCATTCAGGGTGAGTGAATGCTCACTAAAATGAAGGAGAAAAAAGAAGAAAAATATAGGCAACAGCACAACAAGAAGAACAAAAAGGAGCTTAAATTTGCCTATATTTTTTCCTCATTCAAGGTTTTGCAGATAGAAATATAACTAAGCATTCTGTTCTTAATGTTTCATCTTCATAAAACTTCTAAAAAACCTTAATATATAATATAACACTGGTTTACATAGTTTTAAGCTTTTCTTTATTTTTTTACTGAAGTACAAAAAATTTTGTTCATTTTGAAAAAATATTAAAAATAAGTAATATATAAACTATACACCATCTCTAATACCATCATCCACTTTAATTATTAAGATTTATGCTTGAACCCTCAGTTAAAAGGGAAGCTTTTCTCATTCTCCTGGTTTTCTAGAGGAGCCATTTACCCAGCACACTCTTCTGTCCTCTCTCTAGACGCTCCTGCACTCCATCTCTGAAGTAGAATGATTGGTAAATATAGGAAGAATAAGTTGGCATGTTTGCCTCAGATCTTCCCACATCCAGTTATTTCTGCCCATCTTAGGGGTGGATAATGATGCTTCCCACTCTAGTGAGTAAATCTGCTTAATCATGGGGTTCAGTTCACAGGTCCAAGGACTCTGACACTAAGTCACACCCTCCCACTGGATCATTGTCAACACAGAAATAGCCGCCATCGACTGCTCCCAGGTTTGTTTCTCAACTTGTTCAGAGCCCTGGAAGACTATAGGGTTGCCATTTATTTGGTCTACTAAGAGACCTGAACTCTTCTAATTTTTTTTTTTTTTTGCGGGACGCGGGCCTCTCACTGCTGTGGCCTCTCCCGTTGCGGAGCACAGGCTCCGGACGCGCAGGCTCAGCGGC
>NW_006795797.1:393400-403590 GCF_000442215.2 Lipotes vexillifer | reverse complement strand
CCCGTGTCCCCTGCATCGGCAGGCGGACTCTCAACCACTGCGCCACCAGGGAAGCCCTCTTCTAATTTTTATAATAACAGAGACCATTAAAAAGTAACATAAAAATGTAAAAGCTGGTCATAACAGCCCAGAACTTTATAATTAACCCTGCTCTCCTTCTTTATATAGGAGTTGGTAAAGTGTTTCTGTAAAGAGCCAAACAGTACAGTTTAGTATATTTTAGACTTTTTAGGCTATAGAGTCTTTGTCACAACTACTCACCTCTGTCTTTTTAGTGAGAAAGCAGACATAGACAATATTTAAATCAGTGGGTGTTGCTATGTTCCAATAAAAATTTATATAAGTAGGTGGCCTCCATATTTGGCTGCAGATTCTTAAATAAAACTGTTACTCTATCCCTGAATTTTCAGTTTTCTTTTTTTAAGTTATATTATTTTTAATGAAGTAGCTGAGTGAAATGTGATATATGAGGTCTAAGAAACTATATTCCATAACGTGCAAGGTCCTTTCACTTCAAGAAAAGTGAAATAACCTGATTAAGGCTGTAAAGCTCTCTTATAAATAGTTCTGGATCTAGCTGAGAGGTCCAAGTCCATAAGGTAGTTTGCTGTCTGCTCTGTTTATAGGGCAATATTGGGTCTAGGAGGGCTGACATTTCCAGGACAGTGTTAATAATTCCAGAAATCTCTCTTGCTGGCATTTACTAAGAATATTGGATCTGATAATATGGGTGAAATGGGCAGGTCTTCACTTCCCTAGATAAGACTATCTACTGTTTCTTGACCAGAGACGTCTTCCATTCCAAGGCCTGTTCCCATTCTCTGTGGAATATACCTTAAGTTCACCCTGGTTTAAAGTGGAGGCTGGGCAGATGCTGGGAGCTATCAAAGAAAAATTTCATTGGACAGTGTTAAATAGGCAAGGAAGACTTTATTCAAGACCATTGCAACAGAGGAGAGAGGTTGAACTCAACACCACTGAAATAAAAGGTAGAAAGATTTTTAAGTGCTGGGGTGAGCTAGTAGGAAAGTACTGAAGGACCTTAGTAGGAAGGATGATCAGTGGGATGGGTTGAGCACATTGGGTTATTCCTAAGTTTGCAAGTGTTTTTCTCTATGATTTTTTTTTTTTTTGCGGTAGGTACACGGGCCTCTCACTGTTGTGGCCCCTCCCGCTGGGGAGCACAGGCTCCGGATGCGCAGGCCCAGCGGCCATGGCTCACGGGTGCAGCCGCCCCGCGGCATGAGGGATCCTCCCGGACCGGGGCACAAACCCGCGTCCCCTGCATCGGCAGGCGGACCCTCAACCACTGCGCCACCAGGGAAGCCCTTTCTCTATGATTAATCCATCTGTGTTTGCTAACTGGTGCCCACTGAAGTTAGATTCCTACTCTCCTACACACACTAGGAGTTAGGGCCCTATTTTTCTTGATGTTTCTACTTCAAAGGGACAGCTGCCAGGTTGTTCAGAAAGACATTCCTGGGTTATAAAACTGATATAAGTCTGGGAGATTTATATACATTTTGAAAGGGGTGCAGGAAAGAATTTGCAATTACAAGTTTTTTAAAGTAAATGCTCTAAGAAAAAGGAGGTAAGGGCCTAGACTTTGAAAGAACCCTGTCTAAAGTTTAGTTAATCTAAAAGGAAACTTAATCCTGTCTTGGCTGGAGCCAGTCAATACTACCTGTATATTTAAATCTCCATTACCACAGAGGGAGTTATTAAAGATTTTTAATATATACATAACTGCCAATGGTGAGATTTTTGTATTTGTTTCTTATTTATATAAACAAAAGTTCGACAAATAAATTTCACATTTATTTCTGACAATAATCCAATAAGTTGGTATCATCATCTCCATTTTCCAAAAGAAGAAACTGAGAAAGATCTGGGAATATCCTGAGGCTACAGAGATAATAAGTGGAAGAATCAAAATTCTAACCCAGATCTAATTATATATCTTTTCTCTTCACTATACCAGGCTGTTTCTCAAAGAAACAGAACAAAGCAAACAAACAAAAAAACAAAACAAACAAAGCAAAACAAAAAAAAAAAAACCTTGAGTTCTAGAAAACAAAGGAAAACAATACTCATGGTTTTGTAAAATCAATATTTTTCGACTATTCTAAGGAGAATTTAGAGCTGTTATGGAAATCATACATCTGGTTTAGAGCTGGGTTTCTCAGTCATGGTGCTATTGACATTTTGGGTCAGATAATTCTTAGCTGTGGAGCTGTCCTGTCCTGTGCGCTGTAGGATGTTTAACAGGATCACTGACTTCTACCAACTAGATGCCTATAGCACTCCCAAGTTGTGACAGCCAAAATATATCATTGACATTATCAAATGTCCCCTGGGGGCAAAATAGCCCCTGTTGGGAATCACTGACTTAGAGGAATGTTCTTGGATAATATTTTTAGCAGTGGAACTCTTTGAACAATGAAATATTTTGTAGAACACAGATTTTTAAAAATTGGATAAAATGAGGGAGGTTCCCTAGGAGATAGAACTCTACCCACATGACTTTGTCCTTCCCTCTCTTCATCAACTTCCTGAGACGTCTACATCAATCCTAGGATTCCAACATGACTGTGTAGAAACGGCTGCTCAAATAGAACTTATATCTTTCTCTTGAGACATTGCCAAACATGGTCTACAAAACATTCTATGTACCCTTCATCTCATTAAACATGTGCCAGTTGTCCTTTTGGCAAGGTAGATAAGCTGAGCTATTATCAGGTTTTTTGTTTTTGTTTTTAAAACCTCATTCAGACCAGCAAAATGACTCCAACTGTTCAGGTAAATGGCTGTTAGATCCGCCTGGGTGATTCAAGAAACTCATTTGCCACAGAGCTATCTCCAGCAGTGATACTCCCAGCATGCAATTGATCTGGCTCAGATTTCATTAAGAGCAAGATGGATCCTTGGCTCAGCTGGTCCCAATCTTAGTCTACACGTTATAAGAATTCTAGATGGAACACAGCTTTTCTTTGTGGTTACTGTTCTGTAATGACTTTTTCTGTTGTTACAATTGAAATATTCCATCAGTCCTGGTTTTACAGTTGGGAAAAATTTATAGTGTAAGTTGGTCCCTATGGAGAGTCTGTTTTCCACTTCACCAAATCTTCAGGCATATTGGTATAAATTAAATTTCATGTTGACTGGCTAAAGCCAGAAGGGTCAAAAGTATTTGGTATTTTGACCAATTTTGTCCAGAGTTTATTCACATTATTAGACCCATGTTGAATGTCCCTGTTGTAAAAATAGATTATTTAAGTGTACCTTGTACAGACCAAAGAGTATGCCAAGCTTTGTATAGACCAGAGAGTGAATATTGTGAGTACACAGACCAGAGAGTGTATACTACACAAAATAAAATGAAGTTTATATGATGTAACTTGGAAGCTAATGAAATGTGTATGTTGACACCCCCAAAAACAGCTGACACTGAACTGCTAGGGTACTTGAAACCCCACCGTTAATGATTAAAGAGCTCCTTTCCTAGAAGGGACAATACCTTTAGTCACGAACAATTCAGAGTGAATGAATACATTAATTTTGTTTTTATTTTCCATTTATCAAAGACTTGATATCATGGAACAGAGTTTAAAAAACAGGTTAATTGTTTGTTTTGGCAATACAGGCACATTTTAAAAGTTCCTACCAAAGTCCTAAACACTAGTCTTGGATAAAATTTAAAATTCTATAAACTTTTCTTCTAAATTCAGAAAAATTAAAGACTTTCACCTATTTTTCCTTATTTTTTTATGAAAAACTAATGCCAATTCTTAAAACAAATATGCCGAAATTTGAGTCACATTGAGAATCCTTAAGTATTATACTGTCTTTGTTGTTGTTCTTATTAACGTAGAAAAGGGAGACAGAGTGAAAGCAACAGTGAAAGAAAGAGGATGATGTTCATCTGATTTTAGGACTGCAAAGCACAAAATGTAAATGAACTTTTGAGAAATTTGATATTATTTTTCTGTAACTACTGTTTTCTGCAGGTTTGTGTTGAGTTGTTGTTATTGTCTCTGTTTGTTTAAATGCAGATTTCAAACTGTCAGTGAAATATCTCCTACTCATAACAGTAGAATCAACCATTGATTTTATTTATAATAATAAATATATGAGACCAATTCAGACACACAGTCAAGTCAAAATTTCCATTTTCCCTATCGACCTCTGCATTTTTCAACTGTTAAAGAACAACTTAGAGTATAATCATGATTCTCATATAACATCAAACAGTTTATTTACCTCATTAATTAAGGAGTGAACCAATAAAATGTTACAACTGATTCAAAGACGAATTCAAAGTACCACAATATATTAGCAGATAAGAATGAATCTAAAATAGATGGTAAACTGATATATTACACAGTAGAAGGAGAGGTGTTAATTATAATTCCACCAAACAAAATTTATTTATATGTCTATCAACAAGAATTGTTTGTATTCATATCAGTTATTTGCAACTTATGAAGTTGTAACATTGCTCAAAGATAATGAAAGTCATAGAGATTTGTAAAATCACATAACCTGGAAGAGTGTTCCTAGAGAACACTGAATTTTCATAGAAGAAAACTAATAGTGATTTTGGCCTGTTTCAAATTGTTTCACAGTTTTCTCCTATATAAACATCTTTTCTCATTTTCCTAGACTAGAATGATGATAAATGAAATGAATGTTCTCCTTCAGTGTATTTTATGAAGGAAGTACCTGGGTTAAGCAATTAAATGCCTTGCCAGCAACTAATATGAAAGGGTTAGAATAAGATGAGAAAGACTATTTTTTCATCTGGAACCACTAAAAGAATTTATGATTTTGTCAATGACTGTTTCCCATTTCTTACCTACCCATAAGACAGACACATACTTTTCATATTTTAAAATTCTGGTTGACAACCACTGACCTAAGTGTGAAGCCAAGTTTAAGAACCATTGGTCTAAGTCATTTGTGGTACTCAAGTTCCTCCTTTTATCAAATAGCATTGAATCTAGAGTTGACCACATGGACCACTTCTGGTCAATGAGACATAAAGTCAATTTTTTTAAGAGAATGATTATGGGAAAGCTTTTACTTCTCTCTTTGAGGATACCAGACATGGTTGGCATTGTTCCTTAGTCTCTTTCTTCTGCCTTAAATGCAGATGTAATGGCTGAAGCTGTTGTAGCCATCTGGCTACTGTGATGAGACAAGCACAAGGATAAAAACTGACAATCTAAGCATAGCAAAGCAGAAAAGTAGAATCAGGGGCCCTGATAGCATTGTTCAGTAGCTAATCAATGCCAGAAACAACTGACAACACTCAGATTTTTTCTTTAAGCAGACATCTCTTTAAGTCATATTTATTCTGTTTAAACCTCTGTCACCTGCAGCTGAGAGCATTTCTAAGTGATACATGTCATTTTCCACAAAATGTAGCTTTCTGTACTCATTCTTGTCTGATAAAATCAAAATCTACAACCTGTAATTGCCAATGATAACATTCTTTCAATTTGGTCTCTTTCCTCTCTCTCCCTCTCTCTTCTCATATATATATACACACACAATGAGAGAGAAATCATATTGATAAATCATACTATAGATGCTGTCTTAGACTTATTTTTTTAACCTTATATTTAACATTTTCCTTATATTCCTCTAAACTCTAAAACATAACTCTTAGCAATTCTTAGTATTGTATTATGTAGATTAATTTTAGAGATTAGCCAAACTCCTATGGGAGCTTTGTTTTCAATTTTTTTAAAATCATTATTGGTGTGAAGCTCTGTCTTGTATTTAAGCTTCATGAGCATCTCTGATTATTTTTCTTAGACTAATGTTTTAGAAGTGTAATTACTAGAAGAAAGGATAGTCATGATTTTTAACCTATTGATACCAGTTATCAAATTTAATTCCAAAACGTTAAGAACAGTATTATGAAAGATTTCCATGTTCTCTTCAGCCTCACCAATAGTGAGTAATATTTTCTCATCATTTTGTGGTTGAATTATCATTCTATTACATACTTTTTAAAAACCTGACATAACAAAAATCCCTATTTATTTATTGAAATTCATAAAAATGGGTTAATTTGGATGCAGTTTACATCTTTACAATATTTAATCTAAATGAAATCTGGGAACATGTCTATTTGTCTTTTTTTTTTTTTTTTGATATGAGCACTGTTTTCTCAGCTGTCTTTCTATTTTCAAGAAATGGCCTAAGTTTGCCCTCTCACTGCCAGTGGAGGTACTTACCTAATTCTCCTCTCAGATCATAAGAGAGAGAATTGATAATGTAAATTCAAGATGACTCTGCTACCTGATAGCATTTGCATGCACAAGTAATCTCAGCAGAATAACTCCCACTGCTTGTTTTCCTCCATGAGTGGTCATTCCTTTTTTCCTCTCTGTAATAAAACATGTTATACTTGAAAATATTTTTAAATCAGTTTATTTGAGCCCTACTAAAGTGTCTGTATTCCTAAGGATGTGTCCAAATGCTAATCTCTGTAGATTAGGATAATATAGGATAATATATTACAACCTAAGTTTTGTTTTTAGAAATATAAGGGTACACTCTTAACACCGGAGGTTGAATTGGAAAAGCTTGTTGACTTACTTTCTACTTCAAATCTCTACAAGTTTTCAAAATTTTGCCTATCTTAGGGCTCAACCCAGTATACTCTTTCCACATGCTAAGTAGTTTCTTTTAATTTAGGCATCATCTTTAGTATTATTGATGGAAGTGCCCTCTCAAAATGAACCCTCATGAATATTTAGCATGGCTGGCACTGTAATGTAAATTGGCTCTTCTGCCTCTTCATTGGCTTACCAGGACTCATTTTAGGGCATTCCTTTAAATACACAACTCTTCATTAGCATTATAATAGGTCATTTGTATTGATCTCTGTAATAGAGGTGTTTTTTGTTTTACCTGATTGGATTTGAAACCAAAGCTAAGAGGCTTTGTTTGTTGGTTTGGTTACTGGTTTTGGGTTTTTCTCAAGTAATATTTAGATAGTTATTGAAGATTTCCGAGCAATGGATTTGAGTAAGTCAACGACACGGTAAAAGTACAGAAAACGGGTTCTCTGCGGCAATGATGACTTATAGTAGGCAGTGAAAATTTAAGGAAGGAGTGGGCAGAAGATATGTGAAGCCTGCAGTCCTCAAGACAAAGGATAATCAGTTGGATGAACTACCTTGAGCTGCAGATAATAAATAATGTTTTAATTTTCACAATAGTTTATATCAAAAGTTTCCATTAAATCAAACTGATCAAACTGTGGTTAAAAGTGGACATAATTGGAACTTTTCCTAACAGTGTCTCTATAATTTTGGGTCAGACGATTTTATGATAATTCTTTAATCATCTGTTTTAGATCCCAATCAGTTATTACTACATTTTTATTCATTATTTTGGAAAGCATGAAAAACTAAAATATTAATTCCAAGAATATGGAGTTTTTAAATCATGAAACAACTATACATATTTCAAATTTGATGCTTCTATATTTTGAAGACTTCTGCAACTTGATTTTTTTTAACCTAAAATGGATCCATTTTAATACTGCTGACAACTAAAAATTGGCACTTGCCATCTGCCTCTACAAGGATTAAGTCATTAGCCACTGCAGTCCCTGACCTTCAACACATCCTGAAAGGAGTTCAGGGTGCAGATCAGGAATGAGGCCCTCTGTGCTCTGGGAAAAACTGGCAGAACAGGCCTTCAGATAGTTAGATATTTTGTAATTGTATTGTGGAAGAGAGTATTTTGTTTAGATAACATTAAATATTTCATTTATAAGGAGAAATAAAGCAGAGATGGGTTGTGGGAAAGATAGGGAAGAAGATGAGGCTGACTAGCAGATATCCAGGAAGGCAAGAGAGGTCTGGAGTTCTGCACTACATAAGCATAGGCAGAAGTGGTGGACGAATGTGGTTGAACATGCCAGAAAGTCAAAAACCAACACCAGCTGTGTGAAGCCTGTGAGGTAAACTTGGTTCTGAAACACAGCTCCGGGCCATCAAATGCTTCTTAGATGTTTACTATTAAAGTAGAAACCAAATCCATGTTGTTAGAAAGCGGTTTCCAGGACTTCCCTGGTGGTTCAGTGGTTAGGACTCTGAGCTTCCACTGCAGAGGGTGAGGGTTTGATCCCTGTTTGGGGAACTAAGATCCCCGCATGCTGCCAGCGTGGCCAAAAAAAGAAGAAAAAAAGCAGTTTCCTGCCTATATCTACTTGGAAAGATGATACAACTATGGGACTTCACCAAATTTATTGAGCTTTTATTGTGTGCAAGGTATGATACTATGCAAAATTGTTATGAGGAAGCATTTGTCTACAAGAAGCTTATAATCTAGCAGGAAAAAAAATCAGGCACTTCAGTTATTGTAGGAAGCCATAGCATGCTCATAACTCAGTGGGGAAGGGAAGTGAACCAACTGAGGGCCTAGCAGGTACAAGGCAATGGGCCAAATGTTTGCGTGGAATCCCCACAGCAAGTGAAGTAGAGATTATTGTCCTATTTAGAAATGAAAAGCATGCTTTAAAAGGCTATAAAATTTCCCAGAACATGCAGTTACTAAGTGTCGGAGCCAAAATGAGCTGAAGTCTGCTTGATACCAAAACCTGCCTTTATCCCCTAATGTGAGCTGCCTCAAATCAAGTAGAATGTAAATATCTGCAATAAAAAGAAGAAACCTAATTTTTCTTATATTCCTTCTAGTATAGTTTGAAGAATGCTGAGAGGAAGTTTCTGGACGGAAGGGGACTCCAGCTGCAGAGACTTGTGTAAAGAAAACCTAACTGGCTGCCTGCCCGAACCCTCAACAGGTGGCATTTATCTTGGTCAGTATACTATGGTCCTGGCTCTTCGAAACTGGCTCAAGAAAACTGATTCACTCTTAGCATACTCAGGAGACATCGATGTAAAAGCCAAAATGACAAATTTTAAATTTATGGCAGACCATTAATCAGATGAGATATTCACTTCTGATGTAGATACATTCTTTTCTCACACAAAAAAATTACAGGGAAATCAAGCAGAAAGTTCTTGTTGACAGCAGCTAGCAGATGGATGAATTAAGTGGCTAATAATATCAAGATAAATTGCTTTCATTTATTATAGAATTACGGAACAAATTGATATGAACTATTATATTTAAACACTGTGTTAGACCTCGAAGAACAGCACGGAATCAAAAGATCAAAAGTCAAAATCACTGTCCTCAGCAGCTCTCAGTCGGCTGGGAGAGACACAAAGAAATAGATGGTTATAAAACAATTGATAAAAGCTTGCAGAGGCAGGCATTCATTCAATTATGGATACAACTGGAGAGACCATTATTCAAGATGCGGGTCAGGTGGGGGAAGCTACAGAGGCCGCCTAGAGTAGGCAACACCTGAGTTACATCATGAATGATGAGCAGAAGTTCCCTGAAGGAAGCAGGAAGTGGATAAGAGGAGGAGGAGGTTTCAGACAGAACAGCTCAGGCGAAGACCAGAGACAAAGGATGGCTTGGAATTTTCAAACTGTAAGTAGTTAAATTTGTGAAGAACAGTCTAAGTCTAGTCTTGGGTGTAATGAGATGAGGCTGGGCCATTTTACAAAGAACACATTACATTCGTGTTCATATTGTGGGGTATTTGTGGAAGAAAAACAGAATTGGGTCTGCTTATAAGGGGTTCCTTTTGGCAGTTTTTGCCTTGGGTTCTTTGTCACAGTATGATAGATATGAACATTGGTCATTCGAGCTTTATATTTCTTTCGTTAATTTTTTAATGTTTTTTCTTACAATTTTTGTTTCAACTAAGTTTGATATTGATATAAAGTTGTTAATAGCCTTTTTATTCACTGCAGTTATAATGTTGTATATAATGTTGATATTTGTGATAATTTTTTTGGTTCTTGCTTTGAAATTTCATTATGTCTAGATGTGGGTGGTTTTCAAATTTATTCCTCTTTGCTAAACTGAGTGTAAATTGTGGCTTTAAAAATAGTTCCAGGGCTTCCCTGGTGGCGCAGTGGTTGAGAGTCAGCCTGCTGATGCAGGGGACATGGGTTTGTGCCCCGGTCCGGGAGGATCCCGCATGCCGCGGAGCGGCTGGGCCCGTGAGCCATGGCCTCTGGGCCTGCGCGTCCGGAGCCTGTGCTCCAAAACGGGAGAGGCCACAACAGTGAGAGGCCCGCGTACCG
>NW_006795797.1:389973-393217 GCF_000442215.2 Lipotes vexillifer | reverse complement strand
CCAAAAAAAAAAAAAAAAAAAAAAGTTCCAGGAACTTTATCAGCCATTATCTTATTTCATTCCAAAACTTAGATATTTGATAGGCCACTTTCCTCCATCCGTGTTTTGTTCATATTTTCTGTCTTGTTTTTCTACAGTGACTTTTGCATAGTTTTAGATGAGTTTTCCAGTTTTCTAACACTTTTTCTCCCATCTCTTAAATGCTCATTGAGTTTTAATTTCAGTTATTATAATTTTTAATATGAAATGTTCTTTGGTTCCTTTTCAAAACTGTTTTGGCAATCTTACATGCTCATTCTTATTTTCAGGCCCCTATTTTATTTCTTGAAGCATATTAAACATTAATTTTAAATTTTGCAATAAATCTAACATCTGTGCCTTTATAGTTTTGATTATAATGGTTGTGGTTTCTGCTGGCTTTGCTCATGCCACCTCATTTCATTATGAGTTTTGTGATTATTGACTGTCTGTATATCCCTGGCAAGTTTATTGATTGGGATCTTTTGACATCTGGGTTAAAAGATGGTGCTTCACAGTGTATTTTCTACTGCCTTTGATAAGTACCTCAGAGTATTACCTTCCTGGGATCAGCTTGAGCTAAATTCTGGGATTAAGGGTTACGGCTACCTACCATCAGGAGGACCAGCTGTGGTATGCATTTTCAGGGGAGGTTTCTTTTTTCCCAGCCCAGTGCCAAGATTTGAGACAGGTGCTTTCCATGCTTTCCCCTTGAGAAGGGACAGAGATTTATTTCTGGCCATCATTACTAAACTGATAGGTGTTGTGGGGTACCAGTTAACTGTGGGGGGTCTTCTGTTAGATGCTGCACTTTAGTAGATTCCTCAACTATGTCTCTTTCCACTGCCACTTCTCCACCTTCACTCACAGAACATAAAAGCTAAAAATCAGTCGGAGCTGGCGAAGACTCTAAAGCAAAAGCCAACATCAGTGCTCTGTTTACCTCTTTGAGTTCTGTTTTTACCAAGATTTTGATCTCAAAGGAGTCTTTTTATTCTTGTAGATGAATAAATGAACTTTAAAAGATGTTTGAAAATACTGTAATCAAGACATTTTAAGTTCTCAGTGGGAGCATTGTACCTAGCCCTATATATTGTCATCAGTAGAACCCCATACCTTTTTAACTATGGTAGCTGATGGAAGTTTTTGGTTTGGTAGAGCTGGCATTGTCAGAGTTCCCATTTTCTTAAAGGCATCAACATATGATTGAAATTTTACTCATCAGAAAGAATTTAACAGGTACCTCCCTCTCCATTCCTGTCGTTGATGAATACTGTGACATATAACTGAGACTAGAAATAAGTGAGAGAAGGCAGCACTCTGATAACAGGTAGAGAAGCTGGCTTATATTGAAAGAAAGGAGGAAATAAACTCTGGCATGGAGTTACTACTCATTGAGTACTCATATAACAAAAGCATCCAAATAAGCTGAATGTATTAATATTAGAATTTATTAATAATAGAATACCTGAAGGTATTACTTTTCTGCTAGATAAAGAAGTTCTTGGTGGTCAGCTTTAAGAAATAATCAAAAAAACTAAGAAAAAGGAGAGTTGGTCAATCCTTTTCCAGGGACCTGTCATCCATGTAGACACTGCATGCATAGTGTGATTAGGAATGAGGGAGCAGCGGGCAGAAAGGCAGAGACGTCTTATTCTATGAATGAGCCAACAGGCCACAGTCTCCTACTGGAAAATTAAAGTCATTCAATTTGCCCATTTTACCCTGTGGGATTCCACAGAAACAATTCAAAGCACAACAGTGCCGATATTATTGCTGACATCGTAGAGATCCAGCAGAACTACAAGGAGAAAAAAGAAAAAAAGAAAAAAAGAACTGTACCTCTTTAGAATTACAAATTAAATGTGTGTGAAATATCCCCACCCTAGCTTTACTGCCTCCTCAAATCTGGCTCAGGGGATATTTGAAAAATACAGATTTGACAAGTGAAACATAAATAACCTATTTAGTTTCTTGGTAGCTGAATATATTTTTGTCATTAGCCTAGAGAGATGGCAAAAGAGAAAATCAACTATTTAAGTGCCCTGTGGGTAGCCTGCTCCAGAAAGCGATGAAACAAAACAAATGGTTGTTTTCATATTGCTCCCTCGTGCAGCTGGCACAGAGCCGTGTTATTTCTTGAGTCTGAGGTAAATGCTGGATTTCTAGATTGGTAGATTGTATATGTGTGTTTCAGGATATTAGTTTTTCCACAGTGTTCTCAGGAAAATTAACGAAAAATAACTCTAGGATGTACAAAATCTATGTTTCAAATAAGTGACCTTAGGGGAAAGAAAGAGATAGATACCATATATTTGGGGAATTAAAATTGTAATCATCACAGATTTTTTTTTGTGTGTGTGGTACGCGGGCCTCTCACTGCTGTGGCCTCTCCCGATGCGGAGCACAGGTTCCGGACACCAGGCCCAGCGGCCACGGCTCACGGGCCCAGCCGCTCCACGTTATGTGGGATCCTCACGGACTGGGGCATGAACCCGTGTCCCCTGCACCGGCAGGCAGACTCTCAACCACTGTGCCCCCAGGGAAGCCCCACAGTTTTTTTTTAAACAGTATTGCATGAAACTTTAAATGTACTCTATTTTTTCTTCTCCTTAAAACAGCAAATATCTGGATCAGCTATGTAGTTAATAGCTAATAAAATGAAGTGTCATGAAATTACAGTTCCCTGTAGAACAGAATATATTTGCAGACAGCAAGCACTGGAAATAGTAGTAGAATAGTCACCTATTATAAGGTGATTTCATCTTTAAAAAAATCCAATTGCATGAATGGTGCTCACTTCGTCAGTACATATACCAATTGCATGAATGACATTGTAGTAGTCTATACTTTCCTTGGTTGGAGGATTTTGAACTTGGTTTTTACTAAGATATTAAAGACTCTAATAATTATAGAAAGTATTATGCTCAAATAAAACACTGGATCTATTTTCAGAAGAAAACTTTTGTTACCTGGTTTCTTTGATTTGCTCACACAAAGCTTAATAAAATCTAGTTAATCAGTGTATAGCTTTTATGGTTGACATAGAATAAATCTTGGAGCTAAATTGCAAGAAGTAGAAGAAAGGACTACAAGTGTAGCAACCTGGTTTTTAGCTATAGTTCTGCAAATAACTAGATGGACCATCTCCCAATTTTCAAAACTTCTTTGGACCTTAGATTCTTTTTTTTTTTTTTTTTTTTTTTTTTTTTTTTTTTATGGGCTC
>NW_006795797.1:385124-389845 GCF_000442215.2 Lipotes vexillifer | reverse complement strand
CCCGCGTCTCCTGCATCGGCAGGCGGACTCTCAAGCACTGCGCCACCAGGGAAGCCCGGACCTTAGATTCTTGATCTATGGACTGAGGAACTTGCATCAGAGGCCTGTTCTAGTCGAAACTATAAAGATTAGGAAGTATATTATTAGCCAGGATGATTCAGTTGCAAAAAATAAAAGCCCAACTCAATGTGACTTTTACTGTAAAGGGAATTAATTTATGGGTTAACTTGGAGGAAGGTCTGGAGGTAGATCACTTCCAGCAGTGGTTGGGTCCAAGGGCTTGATGAGTACCTCAACAGTCAATTTTTCTGTGTCGTCTTACCTTGTAATTGCTTTCCTTTGCTGCCTTTTTAGGCCAATCGTTTACATGAAGTAATTATGAATTTCCTGCCTTAGTTATCCTACATATAACAATGCCAGAGAAAGAAAACATCTCCTTTCTGATAGTTCCAGCAAGATCCCAGGACTGATGCTGGCTTGTCCATCCCTATTCTGTGGCTGAGGGAATAGACTTCTCTCATTCCTCAGGCATGGGCTATGTTTCTATTCTTAGGTTGAGGGGAGGGAATGCCCCTCCTCCCCAAACTACATGAACAGCATTGTGTGGCTTCCATAAAAGAAAACTTAGGCTCTACTACCTGAAATGGAAAAGGGAAAAAATAAAGGTATACCAAGAAGACAAAACTAACAGATGCTCAGCACAGATCTTCCTTGCTTGATGAAAAAATCAGTCATATTCATTTCTTCATATTTTCTTGACATTTAAAATATATTTTACTATGTTGCTATAGCTTGTCATTTTCAAAAACAAGCATAGAAACAAATATTTTTTAAATCAGCATTTTGTAACCTTCAATGTAATAATTTATTCAAAGATAATCATCAGCATAAGCTAAAAGAAATTTAACCACCAAATGCCATGTGGAAATTTAACTGGATCGTGTGTTTTTTTAAAATGTTATAAAATAACTTCTGGAGTAATAGGAGAAATTTTATTATGGGCTATATGTTAGTGATACTAGTGATGTTTTGTTTTGATAATGGTGTTAGTGTAGTTATGTGGGAGCATGGCCTTTATTCTTAGGATACCCAAGTTGAAGCATTTTGGGGATAGATGGGTGGGATCTGCAACTTAATTGAAATGGTTCAGTAAAATAAACACACACAGAACACACATATGTGTGTGTATATATTTATGTATGTATATATGTGTATGATACATAGATATATATATCTGTCAAAGAGATATAAAGCAAAAATCTCCTAACTGCTATTTCATTTTTCTAAACAACTTGGAATTGATTGTGTAATTTTTTTCAGTATCCACAATAAATAATACACTTTTGGTATGCCATTATGAGTCACATCACTCCAATATTTATATCTTTTTCCATTCCTCCATCTTATCATATTCCCTCATCCAGAGAATAACAAATGGTGCTCAGAGATCACTGATCATGTGTAAATATTCCTTGTTGTCAATACTTACCCATTTCTTAGCCATGCCAGTTACTGTTAAAAAGTAGCCAGTTATTTGCAGCTTCTGTTCCTCTCTTCCTGACCCAACAAAGGTTGATAGTTTCTCACTCCTACAATCAGTGGAATTTGGAATGATCCTCTCTGCTGCTCTGTAACACTAATATTTATAATTTTTGAGCACTTATGATATGGCAACTTAGTATTAGATGATGTAATGACTAAAAGCCCCGTATGATTTAGGCAAACTATTGTTCCAATCCCTACCTGAGTCAAACCACAACGAACTATCTTTTGCCTGAATTACCACTCTAGGCTCCCAACAATTTGACCTTGTTCCTATGTAAATGATCTTCTCCAAGGCGGCTGGAGGGACATTCCATAGGTCAGACACAGGAATTTTTGTTGGCACCTGCACAATCCGCAGCTTAGATCAATGCCTGGCATACCAGTGGTACTATATAATTAACAAATGAATGAATGGTTGCCATTTATCTCCTAAAACATTTTAATGGCTTACCTTTGCAGTTAAAATAATATGCAAACCCCTTACCTTGGTTCACAAGGCCTTCCATGGGCTTTCTTCTGCCTACCTTTCTTATCTCTGGTACTATACTCTTCCCCCTGATTCACATTAGTCTTCTTTCCCCAACTGTGCCAAGTTTACTCCTGCCTTCAGGTTTTCATGCTCTTTTTGGAGGGGGCGGGGGGTCATATCCTCTGCCTGGAATCTTTTGCCTACAAATCTTCCTTTGATTGGCTCTGTCTTTTCAGGCACATCTCGAGTCAAATATCACTTCCTTAGACTTTCTTGATGGCCACGCAATCTTAACTAGTCCCTCTAGCCAGACACTGTTGATTACATCACCTCCATTTGTTTTGTTCACAGTCCTAAGCAATATCTAAATTTCCCTTTTCCATGTATTAGTCTATTTTCTGTTGTCCACCACTAAAATGCAATCTCCACATGTCCAAGGACTTGATCTGATAAAGATTTAACAAAGAATTTCTAGCTCTTAGGGCAGCTCTTGGCACAAAGTAAGTTTGAAATGAATGCACTTATTTTGAAAAAATGAGGAAATCTGGAAATTGAGGCTTAGAGAGGTCAATATTGAACTCAAATATATGTGAAGTTCATGCTTGTATTTGTGAACTTGCAAATATAATGTATATATTCATTTTCTATATGAATCTAGACTCTTCCAACCAAAGTCGAAACTGAGCATATTTTTCTCTGGGTATTTTCTGTTTATTGGGTATACTATTCCCTCTGTTATAGATTCAGGTGGAGCAATTGTAGAGAAAAATATGCTTAGCTTTTTTTTTACATCAAACTACTACTTTTTAAGAATTGGGTCTTTCAGGCTGACCTGTCTATACCTTCTTTTGTTTTTTCTTGGAAGCAATGAGAAACCAAAACTAGGAATGAAGATAATTCACTCTAGAGCTTTAACTGTAATGGATAACTCCTAGCAAAGCTCCTTTTAGAGATGGACTAAACTGGTCCCCAAAAAATTCTGTCAGGTTACATGTGTTTGAATCACTTTTTCTTTCTGTTAATTCAGGTACATGAAATTATTTACATCATGCACCTTTAAATAAAAAGCAGTACAGTTGTTTTTCTCACACAAATAAAGTTGAATATGTTCATTTGATAAATCCTGACGTTTGTAACATTTAAAGTATTTTCACCTACGTTATCTCATGTTAACTTTGAAACAGTCCGAGGAGATAGGTATGTCATAAAACAGCCCTCTTTAACGGATGGGCACATTGAGGAATAGCATGGCAAGGAGCACATCTATATAACAATGGACAGCAAACTAGAAGAGTCACAACAAAAAGTTAAGTCTCTTGCTTTTTTGTCCAGGACTGATCTTTTCATGTGAGACAAGATACAGATAATGGTATCAATAGGTAAATGTTATTAGAAAAATGTCACAACAAATGAAAATATTTTTAAAAGAATAAAAAATCAGACTTGTAGATGGCTTATAGCATCAATGTTTTGAATAAGACACAGAGAATGAATTGTCATTGTCTTTAAGCACCTAAAATGAACAATGGAAATGGCCATGTTAGGCATTGGAAAAGAAGCCATTAAGGCAGAATGCTTATCAGATTAAAGGCCTATATTAAATCTCATTTTCAACACAGGAAAACTGTACCTTTCCTGAGTGTCAGCTAAAATACCTTTATTTCTTGCTTGGCTGAAATCATAATTTAGACATATGTGATAATTGACTCTGAATAGAAACAAATTTTACTTAGTTTGGCTCCTCTTACAAATGATATATGTGGATGAAAACTTGTACATTTAGCTAATTATCTAAACGTTTCCTTTATAATGTTAAATGTTGCGCTGAAGATAACAAATAGAAAGATGAATTTATTATAAGTTAGAGTCCCATTAGGAAAAAGTAGCACACTCAAAATTACTCCAAAAGGGTTTATTTTCAAGGGTGTGAGGAGGATATAGGATGATCTTTCCTCTGACCTCCTTTTAGAGCTCCTTGTTGGTGGACTCAAACCTGAAGCCAGAGGCAAGGTCAGCCTCTGAGGGCAAAGGGCAGGATAGGGCAGGGTGGAAATAGATCTGGAGGTGCAAAATGAAGGTATCTGGCAGAGTTATACTAGTGATGAAGGTGATACTGGTTAGAAAGCTAGCATTTATTATTTACTATCTATCCATATTTGTACTTAGCATTCATTGACTCACTTAATTTTCCCAAATAGCCTATGAATTCAGTAGTCCCTCTGTGTCACAGGTGAAGAAACTGAAGTTTTGAGAGATTACATGCTCTCAAGTGAATTTCTTAAAGGTGCATTCGTGATTATCTTTCTCCTTGGGGACAAAGTCCATGAGGAAAAAGGAAAGCCAATGTCAGCCTATGGCAAGGAGAATTTGCCACAGAATACTGTTTTGAATATTTCCCTTGGAAAAATTTTAAAAAGCTGATATATTTTTGCTTAGGTATATATTTTGATTAATAATATGTAATAAAGTACAGGTAAGTTTTTTTTCTAGCTATCTAGACCTAACAAGAAGAATATTCTGATAGAAAAATGTGCCAATGTTTTCTCTCTGGATAAAGTTAAGAAGGTATACTAATAAAGATTAGTCTCCCAGCACACTCCCAGTCTTCTGATAAGCTTTAGGAAGAAATAAGCCAAGGAGACATAACTGTTAGATACATGTTTTCACTTTCTTCTTTGCTTTCACTATTCAACAAACAGGCTTTCCC
>NW_006795797.1:362465-384863 GCF_000442215.2 Lipotes vexillifer | reverse complement strand
TTTCCCTACCTATTTTGTAAATGACTGGTGTAAACACTTTGTAAATGAAACCTGAAACATGAGGTTCATCTTGGATCTCAGTTGGAAGGTTAGAAAACATCTGGATGAAATAGCACATAAACCTTTCTGTGGTACTTTCCCAGGACCATGAGCTAATAAATACTGAAAATGGATCTTGTTCCCAGGTGTGCTTTCAAAGTCTGCCTCCCTACCACTTTGCCATATTGCTCTCTTGACCTTTCCTCTGTAACTACACAAGGGGAACAAAGTACAGTGAACACACTGGTATTTTGCATAGATTGGTATGAAAACTGGTTACTCTTTGTTTCATATTCCACCACATTCTACGAGGATACCTAAAATCAGTGCCAAAAACTAGTTCCATAGGGCACAAGACTGAATGATTTAGAAAGAAGAGAGGAAAAGACAACAATACTAAGACAGGTAACATTAACTCACCTCTCAGGAGACTTTATTAGAGGTCTCTTTAGAGTCTCCATGAGTTGCTTATAATGAATGTAGGAGTATCATATTTGACCAGAAAGTATGACCAATGTAGACAGACCCAAGTATCTCAAGCCTGATACTCAAGTACTGTGAAGATTCATGACTCAAAACTAACAAAATCACATCAACTTTTTCTGTACCTGTGCCAGTCGAACTCTTGCCTCTCTGTCTAACTTTACATCTTCTGTATAAAATGGGCATAGAAGTCTTTATGGATTTTTCTGGAGGTTGATGAAGTAATTTGTAGAAGGTACTTTTAAATCCCCAGAGATTCTTGCAACCAATTCATTGTAGGTATTTTTCCATGGTTTATTTTACCAGCTGAAAATTTGCAGGCCATATTACCACATAAATATTTGTTCTAGTTTAGTGCTTGAGAGGTGGAATGGTGTTTCTTGCATGCTATTTTATTGATAGAAGAGTTTAGTTGAACTCCATGGAAAAATACAGACCATGGAAGAATTGATTGCTTTGCTAGAATTATGCTTCAGAGATCTGCACCACTTTATGGACCTCTTAGATGTTACCAGATAACACAGCAAACTCTCCCTCCCCTTTAAAGAAAAAAATATGGACACTATTAATACAATAGAACAGACACATAGAATTAATTTTCTTTTTCCCCACTTTTCAGATTTTTAAAGTACTTGCTACTAACTCTGCTCTGAATTCTTTAAAAGCTTAATGTTGACCATGCTGTCTTAAACCATCTCTATAGGATGTGTTGGCATCCTCTATAGTATATACCCTGTCTTCCATGTACCCCAATGAATCTGCTTGGATAGCACAAGGAGATCAGCTTGGTGCTCTGTGGCCACCTAGGGGGTGGGGTAGGGTGCTTTGTGGCCACCTAGGGGGTGGGATAGGGAGGGTGAGAGGGAGGCGCAAGAGGGAGGGGATATGGCGATATATGTATACATATAGCTGATTCACTTTGTTATACAGCAGAAACTAACATAACATTGTAAAGCAATTATACTCCAATAAAGATGTTAAAAAAAAATCAAAACAACTCACTGAGTGGTAAACTGATGGCTGATATTCAGCTTTCCTTGCTGGCTATAGTCAGTGCCATGAAGCATTACCCACAGGATGGGCTTTCTTCCTGGCATTATTTTCCTTCACATTTCAGCTCCTGAGCCTGTGAATATGGATTAGAGCTTGAAAAAAAATCTGTGATTTGCTTGGAAAAAGATTGCATGAAGTGCATCAGTGCTTTCCTGGCTGAAAACATCTGTTAGGGGACACAAATTTAGCTTCTCATTGTTTGCTTCCTGAGTATCAGACAGAGTTTATTATTTAACTGATGACTGGGAGAAACTGGCCTCCTGCAACAATCTGGCCACAAACTGAAGAAGGTTTTTACATTTGTTATTTAAATTACCTTGAGAGGAAAGGATTTGGGAATGAAATGTTGACCTTTAATCCTTGCTGGCTAAGAAATCAACTCTTAAGAGTATTTTCAGAAGTGAATATATTCATATATATATATTGGTGTGTGTCTGTGTATATATATATATGTGTATATATATATATATATATATATATGTATGTATGTATGCTTAAATTGTAAGCTTTAGGAAGCCACTTTGCTTAAGAACAGGAAAAAAGATTTTAAAATATATAAGGTAATTTGAATTTAGCAAAGATGAAAGGAGGGAATTGCTTGAGGGATTTTATGAGAGATTATATTGAAATGAAATTTAATCAAATTGCAGCTAATAAATACCCCAGTACACCGGAATGGAAGCCAGTGGACACCATCTCATGTAGTATAATATTATCAGTTACTAAGGGATCTTTCCAAAAAATAATTTGTTTCCTCACCTAAATGTTTGAAGAAGCTGGAATGGAGAATAACTTATCATCATCCTCCATACAATTGCAATAGATATGAGTGTTCTTGAATTTATTATTTCATTACATTCTGTAGATGCTGTACTTTCAACCATGTGATTCTATGTCTGCATATTGTTTACTGTTTTCTGCTCTTCCAGTCAGTTGAGTAGGTTTGGTGAGATGGCTCTCAAACCTGACTGCTCATTATATCACCTGGGAAGAATTTTTAGTAGATACTTGTGTCCAGACTCCCATCTAGACCAAATGAGTCAGAATTTCTTAGATTGTAATAGAGACCTGAATGAGTGGCTGTGCAATTGTAGACTTAGGTGACTTGTTTTGACTTCTTTAGCTGAACCATGAAGTGAATAGACAAATGCTAGATCCCATCAAGGGACACAAAGTCAGGGTTACCACTTCTTTTAAATACTCAGTTTGAAGCCAGGACTCAACATTCAGTGTCTCATTTAATCTTGACCACAACTTTTTGAGGTCTGTATTATCTGTGTTTTAGAGATGATGGCAGAGAGGGTCACTGAAGTTAAGAACATTTCCGTAGGACATATCACTTAACACATTGTAGAGTAATGATTTAAATCCAGGTGGATTTAAACGGAATTAAAGTCAAATTCTTAGCTTCTTCATCAGTGGTTTTCATTCCTTGATTCAACCTCATTTTTTATAACAAATATTTTGAACCTCCCTATACTATCTTGAAATTCTATTCATAATATCTATTTCAAAAAAGTAAAAATAAATCCCTAACTGTAATGAAATAAAAGATAAATAAAAGGAAAGTAATTTAAACTAAAAGTAATAACCAGCACATTATTTCTTTGTCTAAACACCCAGGTACTACCACACTAGAAGATTAACATAGCCAGCTGCTTGTACCTATAATTAACCTTAGAATCACTGAACGCCACAGCTTCACATGAACGTTGACACAGATGTGTAGGCAACTTGTGTACTGTGAGCAGCATTGTAGTCAAGGACACAAGTTTTTCCAAGAGTGAAACTCTTAATATGCTTATGAACAAAACAGCATAATTTTCCCCTTGACTTATAATGTAGGTGAAATCTTGGAAAATTCAGTGTGTAATTAAAACTTTGTGAAAGTTATCTTGTGTCTGTAAAATGGACTTAGATTCTGGGCTCTGATAATTATAAACAGGTTTTTCACTTATGTGGCTGTTTGGAAATTCAAAAGCCATACGGAATGCTTTACTGTACTTTGTATGGGACTCCCTGGTGAATTTCAGAAATATAAGAATCTCTAGCCCTTACCCATTAAATGCCAGTAGAACCCTCGAACCTTCTTCCCCCCAAAACTATATTGGTTAGCTGGGTAACTAGAAACCCAGGTCTGCTATTATGTGCTTAGTCAAGGAGCATCTTCTCTGAAGCTTTCTGTATTTAAAGTAGTGTTTCTTATAGATATTAATGACACAGAGGCAAAAGGTGAAGCAATGGAAGAAATGTGATACTGATGTCATTCCATTACTTTCAAGATGGGAAAAAACTGACACATAAAGATGCTGTAGAAGAAAAAAAAATTATTATTTTTCTCAAATTTATTTGTCTAAGATGTTCTTGTGACACTTCAGAAATTCATAACAGGAATCTGTCATTGACTCTTCTCTGGCCCACAGTGAAGCTAAGAATAGCTTTTGCTCCAGGCATTTTTTCCTTTAAGCCACAAGAGAGAGAGAATGAGAGGTGTTTCACTTCAATCACTTAGATTTTGGTCAAATTTTGTTTCCTAAACCTTAGCCACCAACTTGGTCTGATTTGAATGAAAACTCTAAAAACTGAATGAGCTGGGCATTCATTCATCCTTAACATCTTTTTTCACCATTTCCTTTTTATTATAACTAGGTATATTTAATAAGATATTTACTTTTTCATTCTCAAAATTTCTAGCATACTTAGGATTTAGGATTTTTCAAGGAAACATTTTTTTTATAGTGGAGTACAGTTGTTTTACAATGTTGTGTTTCAGGTGTACGGCAAAGTGATTCAGTTATAGATATACATATATCTATTCTTTTTCAGATTCTTTTCCCATATAGGTTATTACAGAGTACTGAGTAGAGTTCCCTGTGCTATACAGTAGGTCCTTGTCGACTATTTTATATATAGTGGTGTATATATGTTAATCCCAATCTCCTAATTTATCCCTCTCCTCCGCCTTTCCTCTTTGGTAACCATAAGTTTGTTTTCTACGTCTGTGAGTCTGTTTCTGTTTTGTATATAAGTTCATTTGCATCATTTAAAAGAATTCCACATATAAGCAATGTCATATGATACTTGTCTTTGACTTCACTTAGTATGATCATCTCTAGGTCCATCCATATTGCTACAAATTGCATTATTTCATTCTTTTTTTATGGCTGAGTAATATTCCATTGTATATATGTACCACATCTTCTTTATCCATTCATCTGTCCATGGACATTTAGGTTGCTTCCATGTCTTGGCTATTGTGAACAGTGCTTCAGTGAACATTGGGGTGCATGTATCTTTTCAAATGATGGTTTCCTCTGAATATATGCCCAGAAGTGGGATTGCAGGATCATATGGTAGCTCTATTTTTAGATTTTTAAGGAACCTCCATACTGTTCTCCATAGTGGCTCTATACCAACTTACATTCCCACCAACAGTGTAGGAGGGTTCCCTTTTCCTCACTCAAATGGGTAGTTGAAATTCCCAAAGAAAGGTCAAAACAACACATAGCCATGAACAATGTAAAAGAATGTTTCCTTCCTTTGACAGGAACAAACATCAACTACCTATTTAATTGAGGACAGGTGCTATCAACATTATTAACTTTCAAGAGAAAGCTGATGACAGAAAGTCTGCATGTCTTAAAATGGGTCTAGGCTAGACTAGAGATTACTTCCTAGCTGATTAAATTTCTTGATGTAGATTAAAATTCTTGATGTGGATTCAGTGTTTAAAGGATAGGATGGGAGAAAATTTTCCCCACCTGGGGAAAATGTTGAAATGTTTTCTGTTCAAACATCATCTCTCTTCATACCAATGACAGGTAATTTTCACAGATTGAAAATTGCACTTCCTCTCGTTTTCCAATCTAATATCCCTTTGAAAAATAGTTTTTGGTTTGAAAAATGGATATTTTCCTCAAGTAAAAATAATACTTGCCAACTGATGCAAGCAACTTATCTCAGGTTGGGTTGAATTTGGGAAAAGTTTACATTTTCAGTGGTTGATAAAGGCTAGAGTTTTCTCTCATAAATTGGTAATTTTTTTATTGTAGTTGAGAAAAATAAAATTGGACTGAGAACGAAATAAGAAATTAATACCCCAATCCTTTATTTAAGCATTAACTTCATTCTATGCTAAGTCTCAAATAGATCCAAGTTTCCTTTCTCCCATAATTCTCTAAAAAATACCAAATACCAAATTAAAAAAATTAATGAACCAAAGTGCTATTAAACTCTTAGCAGCTGACTCCCTCATGTGTGAGTGACCAAGAGACATATTTCTCAATGACAATAATGGAAATGAGTTGAGAGGGCTAAAACAAATGGGTTATTTTGGAATTAAGCATTTACCCACTGTGGGGTTTTTAAAATATATCAGAACCTTGGGTACTCCTCCCTTCAAGAGAAGGAGGCTCCCTTGAGTATAGGCTGGAGTTAGTGATGCTTCTAATGAACAAACTAAAGCAGAAGTTATGATGTGTGGAGACTGGGGCAGAAAAACAACACAGTGGCTTCTATCTTGGGTGCTCTTCATCTTGGATCACTTTTTCAGGGGAAAGTCAGCTGCCTTATTATGAGGACTTTCAAGCAGCCCTATGGAGTGGCCCATGTAGCCAGAAACGGAGGCCTCTTGTCAACAGTCATGTGGGTGAGGCCGTCTTGGGAGCCAATCCTCTGTTCCCAGTCAAGCTTTCAGATGAGTCCTACTTCAGTTGGAACCCTGACCCAGAACTCCTGGAGCAGGCCCCTCTTGAATTCCTGACCCACGGAAACTATTAGACAGTAAATGTTTGTTGTTTAAGCCACTAATTTTAGAATAATTTTCATATAGCAGTAGATAACTAAAACACCAATGTCTTTGATATTCATTTATATTTAAAATATTCACATATTTTCCATTTTGTCATATTGGAAGCCCAAAGGATATACTAGCTTCTTAATATGTCAACTAAAATATGTAGGGAGGTGAGGCTATTATTAGATTTAGTTTTAGTAGATCTTGCATGATTTTTCCAATTTATATTGTACTTTTACCATGTGCTCTTTCAGATTTATGAATAGATTTTCTGTAGCTAGTTTATGGACATAACTCCATCTTTCTTGTGATTGAATAAAAATTGATGAGCTGCCAGGCCTATAAGTGGTAGTAAACTCCAGGGATAAGTGCAGGACCTCTGGAGTCAGGCTGTTTGGCTTCAAATTCTGGCTTCACTACTTACCAGCTGTGTGACTTCAGACCAGTCACTGGTATCTCTGTGCCTCAATTTCTTCCTATGTGAAACAGACATAATAATAGAACCTTCTTCATAAGAGTTTCCAAATGTTTAAGTTGGTTGGTTTAACATCTCAAAATCAGTCAATGTAATTTACACATTAATGAATGAAGGAGAAAAATCACATAATTCATTTTAATATATACAGAAAAAGCATTTAATAAATGCTACATCAATTCACAATTTAAAAAAACAACCCTCAAACTAGGAATAGAAGAGAAGCAAACACCTTTAATTTGACAAAGGGCATCTAGTAAACATTTAAAAATCTTATATTTAATCCTGAGATGTTGAAAGTTTTCCTTTTTGTTTGTTTTTTATTTTTTTATTTACTTTTTACTTTTTTAAACTTTTTATTTTATATTGGAGTATAGCCAGTTAACAATGTTGTGATGGCTTCAGGTGCACAGCAAAGCGACTTGACATGTAAACATACATATATACATGTATAAATATACATGTATCCATTCTCCCCCCAACACCTCTCCCAGCCAGGCTGCCACATAACATTGAGCACAGTTCCCTGTGCTATATAGTAGGTCCTTGTTGGTTATCCATTTTAAATATAGCAGTGTATAAATGTCAATCCCAAACTCCCGAACTGTCCCTTCCCTCCATACTTCACCCCTGGTAACCATAAGTTTGCTCTCTAAGTCTGTGAGTCTGTTTCTGTTTTGTAAATAAGTTCATTTGTTTCATTCCTTTTTAGATTCTGCATATAGGTGATATCATAATGGTATTTCTTTTTCTCTGTCTGACTTACTTGACTCAGTATGATAATCTCTAGGTCCATCCATGTTGCTGCAAATGCTATTATTTCATTCTTTTCTATGGCTGAGTAATATTCCATTGTATATATGTACCACATCTTCTTTGTCCATTCCTCCATCGATGGATATTTAGGTTGTTTCCATGCCTTGGCTATTGTAAACAGTACTGCAATGAACTTTGGGCTGCATGTATCCTTTGAGACCATGTTTTTCTCCAGATATATGCCCAGGAGTGGGATTACAGTGTCATATGGTAGCTTTATTTTTAGTTTTTTAAGGAACCTCCATACTGTTCTCCATAGTGGTTGTACCAATTTATATTCCAACCAACAGTGTAGGAGGGTTCCCTTCTCTTCACACCCTCTCCAGCATTTATTGTTTGTAGGTTTTTGATGGCCATTCTGACCAGTGTGAGGTGATACCTCATTGTAGTTTTGATTTGCATTTCTCTAATAATTAGCAACGTTGAACATCTTTTCATGTGCCTTTTGGCCATCTGTATGTCTTCTTTGGAGAAATGTCTATTTAGGTCTTCTGCCCATTTTTTGATTGGGTTTTTGTTTCGATGACATTAAGCCTCATGAGCTATTTATAAATTTTGGAGACTAATCCCTTGTCAGTCACATCATTTGCAAATAATTTCTCCCATTCTGTGGGTGGATTTTTCATTTTGTTTATGGTTTCCATTGCTGTGCAAAAGCTTTTGAGTTTAATTAGGTCCCATTTGTTTATTTTTGTTTTTTTCCCCCATATTCTGGGAGATGGATTGAAAAAGATTCTGAGATTTATGTCAGAGTGTGTTCTGCCTAGGTTTTCCTCTAGGAGTTTTACGGTGTCTGGTCTCACATTTAGGTCTTTAATCCATTTTGAGCTTATTTTTACATACAGTGTTAAAGAATGATCTAATTTCATTTTTTTTTTTTTCTTGTGGTACACTGGCCTCTCACTGTTGTGGCCTCTCCCGTTGCAGAGCACAGGCTCCAGACGTGCAGGTCCAGCAGCCATGGCTTACGGGCCCAGCCGCTTCGTGGCATGCGGGACCCTCCCGGACCGGGGCGTGAACCCGTGTCCCTTGCATTGGCAGGCAGACTTTCAACCACTGCACCACCAGGGAAGCCCCTAATTTCATTTTTTTACATGTAGCTGTCCAGCTTTCCCAGCACTATTTGTTGAAAGAATGTCTTTCCACCATTGTGTAGTCTTGCTTCCTTTGTCATAGATTAGTTGACCATATGTGCGTGGGCTTATTTCTGGGCTTTCTATCCTGTTCTATTGATCTATATTTCTATTTTTGTGTCAGTACCATACTGTCTTGTTTACTGTAGCTTTGTAGTATAGTATGAAGTCAGGGAGCCTGATTCCTCCAGCTCTGTTTATCTTTCTCAAGATTGCTTTGGCAGTTCAGGGTCTTTTGTGTTTCCATACAAATTGTAAAATTTTTTGTTCTAGTTCAGTGAAAAATGCCATTGATAATTTGATAGGGCTTGCACTGAATCTGTAGATTGTGTTGGGTAGTATAGTCATTTTCATAATATTGATTCTTCCAATCCATGAACACGGTATATCTTTCCATCTGTTTGTGTCTTCTTCGATTTCTTTCATCAGCATCTTATAGTTTTCGGAGTACAGATCTTTTGTCTCCATAGGTAGGTTTATTCCTAGGTAAGTTATTCTTTTTGATGTGATGGTAAATGGGATTATTTCTTGAATTTTTCTTTCTGATCTTTGGTTGTTAATGTAGAGAAATGCAACAGATTTTTTGTATTAATTTTGTAACCTGCTACTTTACCAGATTCATCAATGAGCTCTAGTAGTTTTCTGGTGGCATCTTCAGGATTCTCTATGTATAGTATCATGTCATCTGCAAACAGTGACAGTTTAACTTCTTCTTTTCCAATTTGGACTCCTTTTATTTCGTTTTCTTCTCTGACTGCCATAGCTAGAACTTCCAAAACTATGTTGAATAAAAGTGGTGAAAGTGGACATCCTTGTCTTGTTCCTGACCTTGGAGGAAATGCTTTAAGCTTTTCACTGTTGAGAATGAGGTTAGCTGTAGGTTTATCATATATGGCCTTTATTATGTTGAGGTAGGTTCCCTCTATGCCCACTTTCTGGAGAGTTTTTGTCATAAATGAGTGCTGAATTTTGTCAAAAGCTTTTTCTGCATCTATTGAGATGATCATATGGTTTTTATTAAGTTTGATATGGTGTATCTCATACTGATTTGCAGATATGGAGAAATCCTTACATCCCTGGGATAAATCCCACTTGATAATGGTGTATGATCCTTTTAATGTATTGTTGGATTCAGATTGCTAGTATTTTGTTGAGGATTTTTGCTTCTATGTTCATCAATGATAAAGGCCTGTAATTTTCTTTTTCTGTGGTATCTTTGTCTGGTTTTGGTATCAGGTTGATGGTGGCCTCATAGAATGAGTTTGGGAGTTTCCTTCCTCTGCAATTTTTGGAAGAATTTCAGATGGATAGGTGTTAGCTCTTCTTTAAATGTTTGATAGAATTTGTCTGTGAACCCATCAGGTCCTGGACTTTCTTTTGTTGGCAGTTTTTAAATCACAGTTTCAATTTCAGCACTTATGATTGGTCTGTTTATATTTTCTATTTTTTCCTGGTTCAGTCTTGAGAGACTGTACCTTTCTAAGAATTTGTCCATTTCTTCCAGGTTGTCCATTTTTTTGGCATAAATTGCTTGTAGTAGTCTTTTATGATCATTTATATTTCTGTGGTGTCAGTTGTAACTTCTCCTTTTTCATTTCTAATTTTATTGATTTGAGTCCTCTCTCTTTTTCTCTTGATGAGTCAGAATAAAGGTTTATCAATTTTGTTTATCTTTTCAAAGAACTACCTTTTAGTTGCATTGATCTTTGCTATTGTTTTCTTTGTCTCTGTTTCATTTATTTCTGCTCTGATCTTTGATTTCTTTCCTTCTACTAACTTTAGGTTTTGTTTGTTCTTCTTTCTCTATTTGCTTTAGGTGGAAGGTTAGGTTGTTGAGATTTTTATTTTTTCCTGAGGTAAGATTTGATTGCTATAAACTTCCCTCTTAGAACTGCTTTTGCTGCATCCCATAGGTTTTGGATCATTGTGCTTTCATTTTCATTTGTCTCTAGGTATTTTTTTATTTCCTCTTTGATTTTTTCAGTGATCCATTGTTTGTTTAGTAACATATTGTTTAGCTTTCACATGTTTGGTTTTTTTTTTTAATAGTGTTTTTCTGGTAGTTTATTTCTAGTCTCATAGTGTTGTGATCAGAAAAGATGCTTGATATGATTTCAATTTTCTTAAATTTACTGAGGCTGGCATTGTGGCCCAGCATGTGATCAACCCTAGAGAATGTTCACTGTGCACTTGAGAAGAATGTGTATTCTGCTGCTTTTGGATGGAATGCTCTATAAATATCAATTAAGTCCATGTGGTCTAATATGTCTTTTAAGGCCTGTTTCCGTATTGATTTTCTGTCTGGATGATCTGTCCATTGATGAAAGTGGTGTGTTAAAGTGCCCCACTATTACTGCATTACTGTCAATTTCTCCCTTTATGGCTTAGTATTTGCCTTATATATTGAGGTGCTCCTATGTTGGCTGCATATATATTTACTGTTGTTATATCTTCTTCTTAGATTGATCCCTTAATCATTATTTAGGGTCCTTCCTTGTCTCTTATAACAATCTTTATTTTAAAGTTTATTTTGTCTGATATGAGTATTGTGAGTCCAGCTTTCTTTTGATTTCCATTTGCATGGACTACCTTCTTCCATCACCTCACTTTCAGTCTGTATGTGTCCCTAGGTCTGAGGTGGGTCTCTTATAAACAATATATATACGGGCCTTGTTTTTGTATCCACTCAACCAGTCTATTTCTTTTGGTTGGAGCATTTAATCCATTTACATTTAAGGTAATTATCGATATGTATGTTCCTATTACCATTTTCTCATTTGTTTTGGGTTTGTTTTTGTAGGTCTATTTTCTTACCTTCCTCTTTTGTTCTCTTGCGGTTTGATGACCATTTTTAGTGTGTTTGGGTTGATTTTTTCTTTTTTGTGTGTGTATCTATTGCAGTTTTGGGGTTTGCTATTCCCATGTTTTGATATGGCAGTCTATATATGTTCAAAGTTTTTATTTCTTGTTTTATTTTTTGAAGTTGCTAGTTGCTTTCCCACCTAGAGGAGTTCCTTTAGCATTTGTTGCAAAGCTGGTCTGGTGGTGTTGAATTCTCTTAGCTTTTTCTTCTCTGTGAAGCTTTTGATTTCTTTGAGTCTGAATGAGAGCCTTGCTGTGTAGAGTATTCTTGGTTGTATGTTCTTCCCCTTCATCACTTTAAATATATCATGCCACTCTCTTCTGGCTTGCAGAGTTTCTGCTGAGAAATCAGCTTATAACCGCACGGGAGTTCCCTTTTATCTTATTTGTTTCTTTTCCCTTGTTGCTTTTAATATTTTTTCTTTGTCTTTAGTTTTTGTCAGTTTGATTACTATGTGTCTCAGCATGTTTCTCCTTGAGTTTATCTGCCTGGGACTCTCTGTGCTTCCTGGACTTGGTTGACTGTTTCTTTTCCTATATTAGGGAAGTTTTTGACTATAATCTCTTCAAATATTTTCTCGGGTCCTTTCTCTCTCTCTTCTCCTTCTGGGACCCCTATATTGTTGCATTTAATATTTTCCCAGAGGTCTCTTAGGCTGTCTTCATTTCTTTTCATTCTTTTTTCTTCTTTTCCATGGCAGTGATTTCCATCATTATGTCTTCCAGGTCACTTATCTGTTCTTCTGCCTCACTTACTCTGCTATTGATTCCTTCTAGTGTATTTTTCATTTCAGTTATTGTATTGTTCATCTGTTTATTCTTTAGTTCTTGTAGGTCTTTGTTAAACATATCTTGGATCTTAATCTTTGCCTCCATTCTTTCTCTGAGATCCTGGATCACCTTCACTATCATTATTCTGAATTCTTTTTCTGGAAGGTTGCCTATCTCCACTTCATTTAGTTGTTTTGCTGGGGTTTTATCTTGTTCCTTCATCTGGGACATAATCCTCAGCCTTTTCATTTGTCTAACTTTCTGTGACTGTGGTTTTCATTCTGAAGACTGCAGGATTGTAGTACTTTTTGCTTCTGCTGTCTGCCCTCTGGTGGATGAGGCTTGCACAAGCTTCCTGATCGAAAGTTTTCCCTTTTGAGTTTAGAAACATTAAGAAAAAATTCTGTTTCTTACTTTGTGTTACTGGTATCTAGAAATGGAACTAAATTTCATATTGGTTGGTTCTAAGACCACTTTCCTCAGTCTACTTACTAATACTGCTAATTTATCTGTAGAGTGTTTATTTCTTCACTTGGGTGATAGTGTTTTGGCACAGGGTGAAAAAGAGATGATGGAACACAGAATGGCTCTTCAACAATTGCTCAGAAGTGGTGTACATCACTTGTCATATTTTATTGGCCAAAGCAAGAACCAAGGCTGACATCAATGGGGCGGGGAAATGTAATCACTCCAGAAGGAGAGGCAGAGAATATTGGGAATAATTATAAAATTCATTGCACAGATTTGTATATCATGCCATTTGTAAACAAGGCAGAGAATCTTACCTAAAAGCTAATCCCTAATTGTAAAATTACACAAGGATGGGGGCCTTATTAGTGAATATGATGACTTAAATTAGAGTCTGTTAGGTCTTTATCTTGACACTCTCATGCAGAAAGTCATCTGTTAATCAGAAACTTTTCTTTGATATTTTAGGTCTTGGTATCCAAGATTTCTAAATTTTGGAAATTATGTGTGCCTATGGAATAAACTACAATAAAATAATACCCTATATTTGTATAATCCTTTACAGTTTACTGGGATACTTTGGCATTATTTCATTTAAAACAATGAAATAGAGTTGGATATTTTAATTGCCTGTTAATCAGTCTTGATCCCCAATAGACAGAAAAATACAAATGAAAGTTTGGGCAGTCTTGTACTCATTTCCCTATCCTCAGAATCTAACACAATATCTGACACAAAGAGGGCTCATTTACAGAATGAAATGAGATTTAATTACTTGTTCAAGGTCATGATGCTAACAATTTTGGGAGCAAAGATTGAATGCAGGCCTTCTGGCCCCAACAGCAGTGTTTTCTCCTCTACACCACTGCCAGTCCAATAGTATCTGCCTATATAAGGGCAGAGAAACTAGAAAACCAGAGAAAAATTAACCTGTTTGTATTTTCTCTGAAACTGACCAACATTTCCACTTTCAGCATGCTGGCAGGTAAACAGATGAAGAAGATAAAGCAAGGGTCAATAGGAAGGCAACTGCTGAGAAGGCCCTGCCCATAAAATACCATCAATGTGCCCATCTGTCCCATATTTAGATACACATTTTTCAAAATTAACATATTTACACCCATTTAAGTGAAGAACATATGTTCAGAAAGGTATTAGAAAGTGCTGCTGAAGGCTGGTGAGAAAGCCTGGGGTCTAAGAGAACATCAATCACTAGGATTTCCTTACAATGGAAAGAGCCATGGAAGCTAGTAGAGAAGTTCCTAAAGGGGGAAGGTCCCCAGTGTTGGCTAAAGGGGTAAATTTGGCCTGTGTAATTTTATTTGCCAGGGTCTCTGAACACAAGCAGCATTCATCAGTTGCTTTTTACCTTAAATAAATGGGTATTAGAATTGAAATGATTTCCCCAGGTCAGGCTGATGTTGTACTTTGAGAAGAGCATAATCACCACTAAGCAGAATAAAACATTTTCTCAATGGCCCTCTGTACGATGTTTCAGATTTCCTGATTTCAAACTTCTTTATTTTCTGCATTATCTCTCCATGTTACCAGTCAGTCAGTAACCATACTTCCAATTTTATTTTAGACAACTAGGTGCTCTGGGTGATAGAATCACAAGTAATCATGTCTGTCTTTACGTTCCTGAAATTAACAATCTAGATATAATATAGGAGAACATACAAAGGGATTTCATACTATGAACAAATCAGAAATCATTAAATTAGCACCTGTTTTGGGTCAGCGTATTGTGGGAAGCACAAAGAATTGAATCCATAGTCTTTGCTGTAAAATAACTATATAAAATATGAAATGGTAACTATATGAAAAACCTAACCTCAAAGCAAAACTAAATAAAAGTATATGATACTGTAAAATACATAATCTTATTGCTTATATATAATCTATATTCTATAATATATATTAAGGATATATTGAATAAAGTTGTACTGTAAAAATATGTAATCTTATTGTTAAGTGATCACACAGATTTTAAATACTGTGAGTTTTAGTAGAGGCAGAGCTATGAGCTGCAGTAAATGGGAAATTCCATGAAGGAAGAAAAAGCTTGAGGTATGCCTTGATATGAAGAGAGAGTACAATCTTGAGGAAATATAAAGTAAAATAATGATCCAGGTTTTAAAGAGAGTTCATCAGGTGGTAATTCCAAAGCAGATTAAAGTTTTAATTCTATTTTAGAAGAAAAAAGGGGATAATATTTGGAGGAAAAGATAAGAAAGCAGTAAGATAGGATTCATGTTAAGAGCAAGGAGCAGAAAACAGTGTGCTGGTCCCTGCCACTTCAATATATTCTTCAGAAATAATTGAGGTTAAAGCTTTTCTCAGATGTTTTCATCCTAGACTAGAGATCACCACTGTAAAAACTGGGCATAAAGCAAATAAATACACAAGGAGGTGAGGCTGTGGGGCAGGACACCTCCTTTTAGAGTCTCCAGTGTACTTCCTCTTCAACTTTCTCATAAGAGAAATTCCCTACTCTTTCCAAACAGCAGTCATCTACCTTAATTAGATATTATATTGGGTAAGTTCAGAAAAATGCTGAATGTGTTGGTAATAGATGTCTCTTTTATACTGCTCCTACATTAACTCTAATAGCTGTGTCTTTAAAAGGAAGCAGGTTGGACCCTGACAATGTGGGTATAGCTGTACTGATGCTGCAGATGAACACCAATGACCTCTTTTCCAATGGCTGCCAAGGTTCTTTTTTGTTTTTTAAATTTTCTCAGACTGCATGAGTTCCCAGATATCTTAGTATTTCTGCCTTCTTTTGCAGTGCAATTCCTCACAATCAGGTGTGTACTTAGTTTCCAACTTCCTCTTCAAGAACATATTCATCATGAAATAATCTACTTGAAACAGAACTCCAGTTCATCTTTCTGCATAATACTGTTCAGCTCAGATAACCAACATTCTGCAGAGCAGTGTGATGTCAGACCACCCATCCTCTTGAGGGTTTGGATGTTTAGAAGCCTCAAAACTACAGTGTGCATTTTTACATCCGTAATTACTTTAAAGTCATTTTGTCTGCTTCAGACAAAATGACTAATACTTGTCCTACCTTCCTCTAGTCATTTTTGTATAATCTACTGGCAATTTCTGAATCCAAAATTCAGAGACTACAGAAAACATCCACTTAATGTGAGTCACTAATTTGCCTTTTACTATTACAGAACAGATCAGCAGTCCATTGACTCATTAAAAAAGAGGGACATTTTTCTATCATTCATTTCTCCTCTAGTAATGTTATCTGTGGTCTGAAAATACACAAGGTCGATTCACACAGAAAGCTCACAAATGTGCCTTAGCTCGTTTCTCACTGAAAATGAAAGTATGGAATCTTATTGGGAGGAAGGAGTCTGGTATACATCTACTGACCTAGAAACAGCTTAATCTAGATATATTTACTGAGGAAACCAGAGGAAAGTGATTACAACTACTGCCACTACATTCATTGTGCTAGATACGGAGAAGAAAAGTGAAGGAATTGTCCTTAAGGAATTCAAGTTTAAGAAAGAATAAACACATACATGAATAAATATGGTATAACAAAGTAGGTACACTATCAGTGGTATGTGACACAGAACAGCGCTGGGCATCTCAGTAAGAACTCAATACATGGCAGTGTCATCATTAGAATTCTTCATTCAGTATAATGTTGTGATGGAGGGGAAAGTGATTAAGTCAGATTCGTTACATAAAGGAAGGTTTCCCTTCAGTTACTATTGTGTTAACTATTTGTAATAATCATATGAAATAAGCATACTTAACTTTGGTTTTTATAATGGAAGAAATGGAGATTGAGTAGTTAATGTTCCTCAGATCGCATGGCTATCAGGTGGTACAGTTCAGGTTTGTCTTTAGAATTGCCTCATGTCCAAGACTATCTTCTTCCCAGCATACTGACTCTTTCCACTTTACTACCATCTAGGCCTCGTAGAGGTTGCAAACACATACGTTGTTCATACTCTGTATCCTTAAGGAGTGTGTAAACCTGTTTAAAATACCACTCTACTCAAAAATAAAAAACAAAAACACAGCGTGTAACAGAAAATTCCATTGGTCAAGAGGAGATAGCTTCAGCAGTTTCAAACCAGGTCATTCTTAGCATTTCCTGAAGATGGGTGTGGTTACAGTCAATCTCTACACCACTTCTAGGAGCATGTTTAGTACAGATATTGGGCTTCAGTGAATATCAAACATGGCTTCAAAGGAAAAAGGAAATAGTTATGACTAGTGCCATGTCTCTTTTGGGTATGGAGGTATTCCAAAAGAAAAATAGACTAGTCTGACTTGCAGAAACAGGTGATTAATTCAAAAATGGACGTTCTGTTGCAGTTTGGGGGAGGAGTATTTTTTAAAACTTTAAAAAATTGCATATTTGATTGTGCTTTAAATGCTTTGTATTCATAAAGCCTCATGACCTAGATACAAAGTATCGCTAAAATTGTATGATATTTTTTATCATTCTGATAGACTGGTTTACTTCTGTGAAGATCAGGTAAGATGAGCATAATGAGTTCTGGGTATTTTTCTGGGGAGCAGGTCTTACTGCCAGAAAGATAACGAAGATCTCATAGGGCCGTGTCTGTGGACAAAACAATAGTAAATGATCCTCTCACTCTTGAGCTACCGAAGTCTGTAAGAAAGATGTTAATAAAGTATTTCAATCTGAAGTGTTAATGATCAATTAATTAGTTCAACAGTCAACATTCAATACACAGTTATAGATTATGCACTAGGTGCATGCACTGTGCTCTTGAGGCCTGTGGAGAATGCAAAAAAGAAAAAATATATAAAAGTTCCTGTCCTAAAGGAGATTAAAATCAATAACAATGAAAATGAGATGCTGGTTGATTCTTTCAAAGATTAAGTATATGCTAGGCACAGGACTAGGCTTTACAGATACACTGGTACTTGAGATGGACAGAATGCCTTCTCTCATGGAGATTATATTATCCTAGGAGACTCAGGCAACAAATTCCTAAATAAATAAATAAACTGGATCATGGGTAATGAGAAGCACTACAAAGAAAATAAAACAGATCAAAGAAAGTCTCTTGGCAGAGGTAATACTTGTGTCAGCCACGCAAACATCTGAGGCCAGTGTGTTCTTGTAGCGACAAACTGCAAATACAACCATTGGGAAGTAGGAACAAACATGTACCAAGCAAATTTCAAAAAGTACCAAAGTCAGCTGCCGGCCCTGAGGGTTCTGGGGAATAGTTTGAATTTTAATCCTGTTGCCAAGGGAAGCTGGTCAAGGGTTTTTTCAGAGAGATGCAAAATGACACACACACATAATTATAATATACACATAATATGATGCTCTTCATCCAAAGCACTTAAGTGCTGTGATTGTTGAGAGGCTGGACAATTAGGTTTTTTACTCAGAAATTTAAGGATGAGTCCGTGGAGCAGTCTGCCGTTGGGCTGAGTTCTGAAGTGTTCATGAAACTTCATGTGCCCAGGGAATGGTATGAACAAAGCTCTCAGGCGAGAAATCCTAAGATGTTGACAACTTACACATTCATGACACAGATACATCTGCCTCCTAAGAAGGGAAACTACTTGAGCTCAAAGAAATGACTGTTTACTGTGAAAGCGTAGGTGCCAGAGCGGGCTGAAATGTCTGGGGAGTGAGAGGTTGCGGGGATGAGAGTGGTGGACTTTAGCCCTCAAGCTACAACAGTGGTGCTGTTTACTCTGACACCCGGGAAGCTGACCCTCTTGTTGTGCTTTGACATCCTGAAAGACAACATGATATAGTAAATGTCATGATAAAGGTGTTATGTTCAGGAATCTGCTGAGGTCACAGGGAAAGGTCTATACATCCTCAGAGGAGAAGAGATTCTCACTCGTGAATATGAATGGGCTGCCCTCTGCTGCCTTTTATGTTTCTCTTAGTGATTATGCAATAGTGCAGTCTGTATCTAGAAAAGGGATTCAAGGGCTTGAGAAAAGGGACTGGAAGGCCAGTTATTGGCTTTGGGTTATGCTAACTCCTCAGAAGCAATTGAGGACAACTTTGGTAGCTCTGTCTCAAAGGGGATGCTGTGCTCCATGCCACTAATGCAGTTTAACATGCAGTGCTGGAATTATTTGGAGGTCTTCATTTTAATGTGGGGTATTTTCATTATGCTGCTTTCCTAACTTGGAAAGACTTGGTCAGACAAACAAGTTGCATATCAATGCATATTACCTGTCGAATAATGCAAAGACAGAGGTCAGTAGAATTTTTATGTGAAGAACCAGGTGGTAAATGTTTTTGGGCCAACAAGCAAAATCAAGGGTATTAGAGGCAGTTATATAACCAGAAAGAAAAGAATCTACAGTTTTTCACTGATGAATTTATAATACTAATTACAACTTTTTGTACTACAACTCTACTAATAAATGGAATTTTTCTTTGGGGAATAGGATTTCACTTAATTGGGGGTTCAAAATTAGTGTTCTTCATCATCAAATCAATTGCAGATATTCATCGATAAAAAGCATTCTTAGCTCCCAAGCTGTACTAAAGCAGACATTGGGGCTGAATTGGCCTAATGGATATAATCTACTGACTGCTGCCCTAAAGTCTGTATACCTTAACTTGTCACATGTACATATCAAATTAATAATCAAAATATTGATAACTTATCTTCCTATAACAGTCCTTTTCATATCATATATAATAGACAAGTAGTTAAGAGCACATATTTCAGAATTAGAATAATCCAGATACAATGCTTGGCCTCACTCCTTTCTAGCTATATGACTTTAGGAATGTCACCTAATATCCCTAAAGTCATATATTTGATGATGAAGAACACTACCTTTGAACCCCAATTAAGTGAAATCCTATTCCCTCAGACTCGACTTTCTCATCTGTAATATAATGATAATATTAGTATCCCTTCAATCCCATTTTGAAGAGAAATAAGTAAGATAGTGTTAGTATAGTGTATAACATGTAGTGAACAATAAATAATAGCTATTAATATTTTCTCATGTGATATCTCCAATAATTCATTGGAGGTATATAATACAGGGATTAATTTTTCCCTATTGCTATTATTCCTCATTGGGGAAAAATGAGACAGAGATCAGGGAACCTACCCAATATTTGTGATGACACTACAGGTAAAACTCAGTTCTCTTATCTCATTGATTCATTTAGTAATTATATATTAAGTATTTATTAAGTATGTATGTATGTGGTAGGAAGAATTCTAAGATGACCATGAAACCTATCAGTGGTGTATACACCCTCTGTAATCCCCTTTGCTTGAGGGGATTGGGTGGGACCAATTTTGGGTTTGGGTGGAACCTGTGGGTGCCAGGGATAGTAACTAGATTAGATTACATTATATGGCAAAGGTGATGGAATAGTCCCTCCTACAATATGTTACATTGTATATGACTCCATGATAGCAGACTGGAGGGAGATTCTCTGGCTGGCCTTGAAATAAAATAGCTATGATATGAGACAGACAAGTGGATAAGACTTTAGGGAAGCCTATAGGATCTGGGAGCAACCTCCCAACCAACAGCCAGTAAGAAAATGAGGACTTCAGTCTCACAACTGCAAGAAAGTAAATTCTGACAACTCAAATGAGCTTGGAAGCCTCCAAGCTCCAAATGATAACACAGTCCAGGCGACATCTTGGTTTCAGTCTTGTGAGACCCTGAGCAGAGAACTCAGCTGTATCATGCCAGGACTTCTGCCCTGCAGAAACTGTGAGGTAATAAGGGTGTGTTTTATGAAACAGCTAAATTTGTGGTAATTTGCTACAGAGCAAAAAATGTCTACTACACTGTGTCAGGTAGTTTGCTAAGTGATGAGAATAAAATGGTGAAGAAAAATAGACTAGATTCTTGTCCTGTTGGATTTATGGTTTGGAGAACAAGGAGACTACTTTAACACAGTACCTGTCTATGATAAAAGTAAAAGGAGGATGTCATGAGAGAAGGAAGGAGATCATCTAGCCATCTGATGACTGGGTGACAGGGAAAGTTTTCTAGAGATAGGTTAAGAATGGAAAATTTAGTAGGTTTAGTCAGGGAAATGGAGGGCTAGGGTGGGGGCAGGTGAAAAGAGTATTTCAACCCGGGAAGTAGATGCACAAAGATTCTGGAGGAGGGTGAGAGCCCAGGGTAGCCAATGAATTACAAACCACTCACTGAGTTGTAGGGAGAGTTGGAGAGATGAGGCTGAGTAAGCAGCTGCTAGTTCATGAAGGGCTTCTGTAGAGTTTGGACTTTCTGTTGAGGGAAATGGGGAGGCAGTGAAGGGTTTAGAGTGGAGGAGTGGCAGCTTTGGATTTGTCCTCTTTGCATTCTGCATTTAACTGCAGAATAAAGGATGAGAGACTTGCTGAGTGGCGAAGCTATGTACAGGTGACAGATTGTAGCAGTTGGAATTAGGACCATGGCAGTTAGGGTGAGATGAAAGTGTTCAGGGCCTCCTACGTTTCCACGGCATGGATATTGAGTTGCCTTAGCTTCTGACAAGACAGATGTGATGGTTTATGAAGCCATAGCTAGAAATGTAAAAACTCACTCTCCCACTAACACCTTTTTAAAAATAGGTTATACGACCAGAATGTCCAGACTGTGGGAACGGAAGATTCAATCAAGTGTTCTCATTATCGTCTCCAAAAGAGGAAGAAACTTTCCATTGGTTCCCAATGGTGGGTTTTTTTCAGGAAAAATGCTTTCAGAAGAGTGGCCACTCACAGCTGTTTATTGATCCTTCCCATGATTGAGAAATAATAAAATGCTCCGACCTTTTTAATCCTATTGCATCCCTCTGGCATTTTTATGAAAAGCAATTAGCCACTTCTCTTTTCCGGTAATAGCAGTTTCAAATCCAGATCAAGCTCCCTAATGAGAAGATCATAAGCTAGGATGGAAAAGCAAATGGTCACCTGACAAGCCAGAGTAAGATAAATGTTGGTGCTTTATGGAGGGGCCACTGGGCAGCAGCTGAGAAGGTTCACTGCAAGAGAGTTTAAAATTAATCCTGACCTGCAGAATGGCATGGATGTCATCATGAATCTGTTGTTAATTCTTTAAGTGCTGAGGTGCAAGGCAGTTTGTTTATGGTAGCAAAGGGAATGTAAAACTTACGATTATTTGATTGATGAAAAATAATACCATGGATTTTGTATCCTATCATGGAGAAAGCTTTGGGGTGGTTACTATGTGTTTTGGTTCCACTGAAGGTACATTACAGACACTTATTCTTTATCCCCTAAATAGGGTTTAGAATGATTCTCTTTAGCCCTGAATAGGAGAATTGTTGCAGCATTGAGCTTCTTGTACAGCTATTTTGGTAAATGACAGAGGCGAAGCCTCCAACAAACATAACTGAAATAAGAGGAGGTTTGACAGCCCAGGAAGGCTTTGATCATGTGACAAACGAGTCAATGGGAAGAAATCTCTCAGGTGAGAGAGATGTAGTTCTATCAATTATGCTCTATAAATCTGGAGAATTGGGGAAA
>NW_006795797.1:351372-362437 GCF_000442215.2 Lipotes vexillifer | reverse complement strand
AAAGAGTGCGAGGTTGCCTTTCAGCTCCTGCCAGATGGATTTCTAGGAGAAAAGCTCAGCTGCATTCCAGAACTTGTCTGTATGGCAGATGAACTCTCAGCTGAAGTATTTTAATGTAGATAGGAATAATATGAAAGTACTGACTTATTTCCTCAATCTTCTATATAAAACAGTCTGTGGTGGGGAGCTGCTTCTGATGTAGACCGAATAAAACAAATAAGGACCCTTGGGTACAAACCCTCTCCTTTCAGTGTTAATTTAAAATCCAGGGTCAAACTTTCAAACATGTTTTATTTAGCAGTCCTCAAATTGGTCACTCTGATAAAGGTTGACTGTAAGGGATATGATATTCCTGAAACATGGTGTGTCTCATGGGGACACTCTCCTTAACTCTGTGTGTACTTTATTGCTGAAATGAAAAGCTGATAAAGTGACCCTATAGTGAACACAGGAAAAGTGGCACAGGGGTCGCTGTTTCTCATTTTTCTTGGATAGGTGGATTCCCAAGGTCAAGCTTCAAGGTCTAGGAAATCTCTTAGGGGCAATTTATTTTATAAGATTTCAACACCAAGATCAATCTAAGTAAACTCTCCCTGAGCATTTTCAATATGGAAAGCTAAAGTGCTACAAAACGAGCTTCTGGTTTTCTGAGAATAGAGCACATTCTCTGATATATGATGCCCATCAGCTTCACACTCATCACTGGGGAGACTAGGAAGGAATCAGTTCTAAGATGCTGAAGGAAACATTTAGTCTCTGGATCTTTGTGATGTTTATGAATGTTAATATCCCCCACCTGCACTACCTCCAGGCCCTGACAATACAGTTGACTCTTGAACAACTCAGGTTTCAGCTGCACATGTCCACTTATACACTAACTTCTTTCAGTAGTAAATACTACAGTGCTACATGGTCCACAGTTGGTTGAAACTACAGATGGGAAACTGTGGATATAGAGGAACTGTGTATAAGGAGAGCCAACTTATGTTATACAAGGATTTTTGACTGTGTGGAGGGTTGTGCCTCTAACTCATGCATTGTTCAAGGGTCAACTGTATATTTTTATTTCTTAGATCTAAATAGTTATATATTGTAAATGAATTGGTGGTAGGAGTCATATAAAGAAGGGGCCAAGTCTTCCAAAATACTCTCACCAGCACTCAACTAACCTAATACCTCATGTCAATGAGCATGTTATGAAATCTGATCTTAAATCACTATATTACACTGACCTCTTAGAACCATCCACATTTGATGTCCATTGATAAAGAGGAGATTAAAGGGATCAGGCTTTGGATCAGTTAGACATGCATGTTGTTGGCAGTTACAGAAGACTATGGTGGCTTATAGAAATATTATATTTCTCCTGTGATCTGTTGTCAGGTCAACATCTTTGACTTTCTTTTATTTTATTTTTTTATTGAAATATAGTTGATGTACAATGCTATGTTAGTTTCAGGTATATAGCAAAGTGATTCAGTTTATATATATATATATATATATATATATATATTACACACACACACACACACACACACACACACATTCTTTTTCAGATTCTTTTCCCTTGTAGGTCATTACAAAATATTGAGTGTAGTTCTCTGTGCTATATAATAGGTCCTTGTTGGTACTGTGTATATGTTAATCCCAAACTCCTAATTCAACCCTCCCTACTGCTTCCCCTTGGAAACCATAAGTTTGTTTTCTATGTCTGTGGGTCTATTGCTGTTTTGTATGTAAGTTCATTTGTATCATTTTTTAAAAATTCCACATATAAGCAATATCGTATGATATTTGTCTTTCTCTGTCTGGCACATGGCCTCTTGCACCAAACAGTTAGCTAAGCTGTGAATGCAAAGGAAGAGTTCTTGAAGGAAATGAAAAGTGCTACTCCAGTGAACAAATGAATGATAAAGCGAAACAGCCTTACTGCTGATAAGGAGAAAGTTTTAGTGGTCTGGCTAGAAGATCAAACCAGCCACAACATTCCCTTAAGCCAAAGCTTAATCCAGAACAATCCCTAACTCTATTCAATTCTTTGAAGGATGAGAATGGTGAGGAAGCTGCAGAAGAAAAGTTTGAAGCTAGCAGAGTTTGGTTCATGAGGTTAAGGATAGAAGCTGTTTCCATAACATCAAAGCATGAGGTAAAGCAGCAAGTGCTGATGTAGAAGCTGCAGCAAGTTATCTAGAAGATCCAGCAATGATAATTAATGGCTACACTAAAATAACAGATTTTCAAGGTAGATGAACTAGCCTTCTATTGGAAGAAGATGCCATCTAAGACTTTCATAGCTAGAGAGAAGAAGTCAATGCCTAGCTTCAAAGGACAGGCTGACTCTCTTTTTAGGGGCTAATGAGCTGGTGAAACCAGTGTTTATTTAGCATTCCAAAAATCCTAGGACCCTTAAGAATTCTTCTAAATGTACTCTACCTGTGCTCCATAAATGGAACAAATAAAGCCTGGATGACAGCACCTGTTTACAACACGTTTTACTGAATATTTTAAGTCTTCTGTTGAGATCTATTGTTCAGAAAAAGATTCAAAATATTCCTGCTCATTGACAATGAACCTGGTGACCCAAGAGCTCTGATGGAAATGTTCAATGAGATTAATGTTGTTTCATGCCTCCTATCACAACATGCATTCTGCAGCCCATGAATCAAGAGTAATTTAAACTTTCAAGTCTTATTATTTAAGAAATGCATTTCATAAGGCTATAGCTGCCATAGATAATGATTATTCTGAAAAATCTGGTCAAAGTTAATTGAAAACCTTTTGGAAAGCAGTCACCATTCTAGATGCCATTAAGAACATTTATGACTCATGGGAAGAGGTCAAATATCAATATTAACAGGAGTTGGGAAATAGTTGATTCCAACCCTCATGGATGACTTTGAAGGGTTCAAGACTTCAGTGGAAGAAGTCACTGCAGATGTGGTAGAAATAGCAAGAGAACAGGAATTAGTAGTGGAGCCTGAAGAAGTGCCTGAATTGCTGCAACCTCATGATAAAACTTGAACCAATGAGGAGTTGTTTCTTATGGATGAGCAAACAAAGTGGTTTCCTGAGGTGAAATCTACTCCTGGTGAAGATGCTGTGAAGATTGTTGAAATGACAGCAAAGGGTTTAGAATATTACATAAACTTACTTGATAAACTGTGGTAGAGTTTGAGAAGATTGACTCCAATTTTGAAAGAAGTTCTGTGGGTAAAATGCTATCAAATAGCATCGCCTGCTACAAAGAAATCCACTGTGAAAGGAAGAGTCAATTGATACAGTGAACTTTGTTGTTTTATTTTAAGAAAATGCCAGAGTCACCTCAACTGTCAGCAGCCAGCACCCAGATAAGTCAGTAGCCATCAACATCCAGGCAAGACCCTTCCCCAGCAAAAAGATTATGACTCACTAAAGGCTCAAATGGGGATTGGCATTTTTTAGTAATAAAATATTTTTAATTAATATATGCAATTTGGAGGATATAATGAGATTGCACACTTAATAGACTACAGTATAGTATAAAAACAACTTTTACATGCACTAGGAAACCAAAATATTCACTTGATGTACTTTATTGCAGTGGTCTGGAACAGAGCCTGCATTTTCTCCTATAAATTTAAGTCTTTATGATGCCATTCTGAAGGAGATTTCCATTTTAAGCTTTACTTTATAATGAAAGGCTTTGCTCACAGTTCAAGGGATTTCAGGCACTGGTGCACAAATGAGGGAGATCTAGGGTCAGAACAACTATTCTAGTGCCCCAGAAATCTCACTGAATTAGTGACAGACTTTATAGATGGCTACCTACTCCACTTAGGAGGCTGGCACTGAATATTGCCTTGAACAAGGGCAGCCCTAGAATATTAAATCTAGATTAGGTCATTGTACTTGTTTTTTTTTATTACAGTGTAACAAATTAGCACAAATATAGCAGCTTGAAACAACACCCACTTTATTATTTTACTGTTCAGTGGGTGAGAAATCTGTTGTGGATTTGTCTGGGTTCTCTGTTTAGGGCCTCACAGGACTGAAATCAAGATGTCTGCCGGTTTGCTCACTTATCTGAAGGATCTAAGAAAGAGTCTCTTTTCAAGCTTGCTGGTTGTAATGAGAATTCATTTCTTTGTTCTCATTTTCTTGCTGGCTGTTACCTGGGGGTATACTCAGCTCCTAGAGGACACTCTTAGGTCTTGCTTTATGGCCCCCTCCATCTTCAAGACAGTTTTGAATCTCCCTTGTGCTTCAATCTCTGACTTCCTCTTCTGCTACCAGCCTGAGAAAACTCTGCTTTTAAGGGGCTCATATAATCAGATTATGCCCGGTAATATTCCTAATCAAAGGAATAATTAATCCAAATAATCCAAATTAATCAAATAGTTAATCCAAATTACATTTGAAAAATCCTTTTTGCCATGTAAAGTAACATAATCAGAAGAGTAACGTCAGGGGACAGAGATCATGGGGTTGGTGGGGGGCATCTTAGAATTCTCACCACTGTTATCTCTGGCTGACGGCATGTCCATGAAAAAGTAGAATTTTGCCTTATACTTTTTTGGGGGACTCTTGATCAAGTAAGGCAGAAGAACTAAAACAGCACTGTACACAGACTTGGCCAACCCAGTGGCTTATCTCAGGGATGAGTCTTTTGAGATAGCCATGCCACATGGAAGAACAAGGAGGGGAGTTAGAGAACTTTAAACTGTATGAAAATAGAAATGGAACTTTGCTTTCATATTCCGAATGTGTAATCTAGTATGTCATGGAGTAAGCACTCAGTGTGTGTTAAATGAATGAATGATTAGACTGTGTATTAGTCACCTTTTGTTAACAAACACCACCCCCCCAATCTTTTTCTCTTATGAGAACACAAGTTTTATTTCTAATTTTCTTTTCTCCTGATGGATCTTGGTAAAAGAGACCAATTCAAAGGACACAATTATGTTAAAACCTCTCAGATGGAGGTAAATCACATTAAGTCACATAGTCAATCCCATAGCCGTAGAATGGAAAAAGTTGGTCCATCTACTGAAAGGCACTGTGACATCACATGATAAAGGATAGGATCAATTATCCTAATACAGGGAGAGGGCAGCGTATATGGCCTCAATGATGCAATCTATCACAGTCTATCCACAGTTTACTGGCTAATAATTATCCCTGCTTCTGTGTTAGCAGACTCTAAGGTTTGGCATAGAGGGAGAATATTTAGGTGGGAAGGATAGCTGGGGTTTTTCTATTCTATCACTCTAAGCTTTCTCTCCTTCTGAGTTCTCTTATACTCCTTTGTGGACAACATAATAGGCATCAAACAAAATTCAGTAAGGACACTTGAATGAGTGACTCATTTAACCAGCCTCACTGCAACACCTACAGGTCCTCCATTCTAGGACTTTGTCTTAAGAAAACAATTTCACTGATTTTTTTCATATTCTCCAGGGACCCCCAGATTACCTAATCCATGATTTTTACATGGAAGATTTGATTTCTCGCTGTTTAAATGTATTTCAAGCCTAACCCTGTTGGAATAATGACATTCATCTTACCTCAAAGATTTTAAGTATTGTTTTGTAAAGGAAAGGTGTATGTATCTCAATCTGTTTCCTCAGAGAACTGTATATCCTTTCCCTTCCTGTGTTCAGGCAACATTAGTCTTAAATTATAGCAACATACAGTGAAAAAATATTGTCCTCTTTCCTTTAATGGATGTTAATTTCTCAAACTTACAGGAAAAGTTGTGGAAATAACATTTTAGTCAATAAATGTCTAACATTATATTATATGCCTTGCACCTTGGGTACTGTAATGTATGGAAAATTATTAAGCCAAATGAATAATGAGAATTGGTAATTAATCTTATTTTCAAGGATTTTCAACACTATCTGTGTCCTTGGGGCCACTTTCGCAGATGTTATACTTTACTGTTTCCTGATCCAAAGCGACAGGAGGCTTTTTTTTAAGTCTAAGATTTAAAAGAGGATTGAGGCTTGTCTGAGCTATGCATCCATAAAGACAGGCAGGCAGAAACATAACCATTTGTTTGTATTTTTTCCCAAACATGCCAACTGGAACAATGGCTGTATTTTCCCCTTCATGTGAAGTTTCCAAAGCACCTGAACAGCTGCAGTCGTTCTATTAAATAAAAATGCCAGACTCGCATTTCACTTTTACCCTTGTTCTTGATGACCACCTCTTGCCATGAAGGGAAAAAGTAAAAATGCTCACCATCCTCCTATTTCTCTGTTGGAAACCAATAGATTTTTCTGGTAGTTGGTGATACTGAGAGTCTCCTTAAACCCTTATTTGATAAATAAACAACATATTAATGTGATGGATGGGGGAACGTTCATATAAATGTTTATCAGAAGAGAGTCAGAAGCATGTGGTTCTTCTGGCTGTCACACCTATCCTCATGGTGTCACAGTTACTTCCAGAATTTTTTAAAAAATAGTCCCTTGATGTCTCCAGTCAGTTTTATCTGCCTTTTGGGTTTTTTGAAGGTAGTGGAATCTTTCTTATTCTTAAAAAGATCAAACCAAAGGGTATGGGGGACCTGAATTATGCAGTAGAATTGTGTAGCAAAACTAGCTAGCTGCTTACCAAACTTTATTCTGCTTCTTCCTGAGCCCACAAACCACATTTCCCAGACTTGCTTACAATTAGGTGGGAATACTGAGTTGCAGCAGGTGAAATATGAACAAAAATTAAGTGAGCCACTTTCCAGGAACATGCCGTAAAACTCCCATGAGTAATCCTTCCCTGGTTGGATGCAGATGTTGGTGAAGACAGTTGGTGAAGTTGGATGGTGATCTTAGAAATTATGTGATGAAAATGGTTATAAGATGAAAGGACGCTGAATACCGGAATCACTTTTGGAGTGGTGTCTTCTGCTGATCAAGAATTCATATTTTGGACTTTCTCTGAGTGAGAATAAACTTTCACTGTTTTGAGCCATTATGTGTTTTGGACTTTTTTATTGCATCTATTATTTTTTAACGAATGCATATACAATTTTATTGTGTCCTGAAATTTTAGAACAGTGTAAAAAGATGACCTGTTAAATTCTTACATTGTGCCTGGATTTCTTTTATGTCCTTAGTGAATTTTGAAATATACAAATCATTTAATTTGTGCATGTCCTTAAAGAATATGGAGAGGCGAACAGGACAAATGAAGAGTGAGTGATTGTTATCGAGTATTTGTATGCCTAAATCTGAACTCTAACCAGAGTTAGCATGGTGGAGTCTACATTGCTACCCACTGAGGTTGGGAAATTTTTAATCAGTAGATTTACTTAATCAATCCTTGAGAGGACTACAAATCTGACCATCTTTGATTGCAAAGGCATTTCACTATCCTGAACACAGATGCCTGACCCACAGAAATTGAGATAATAAATATTGTTGTTTTAAACTACTAATTTTGGGGTAATTTGTTACAATCTATAGTAGTTTTTAATTACTTTATCTACTAGAGCTAAATGTATATTTCCTAGCCCTCAGAATTTCCACTCATAACCATCAGATATGCATACATGTTCACAAAAGACATGAATAGGAATGTTCACAGGAGCACTATTCATATAGCCCACACTGGAAACTTGCTGAATGTCCAATACACTAAATGTTCACCAGATGTAATGGATAAGTAAATTGTGGCATATTCACAATATGGAAAACTACATAGCTTTGAAAATGATTGATTAATCTACAACAATGTAGATTTCACAAAGAAGCTAGGTACAAAACAGAACGTAACTTGTCACTTAATTTATGTAAAGTATTCTGTTTTCTAATCAGTATAATGTCAGTATAATGATTACCCTTCTGGGGGAGTAAGACTGGAAAGGGGGTTCAAAATGGGCCTTGTGTTATAGGTAATATTCTGTTTCTTGGAATGGGTGCTATACATGGTGTGCTGTCTTTGTGGAAATTCATCCAGGTTTACACTTTGATGTATTTACATTTCTGTATGAGTATTAAATTTTAAATTTTTGTAAAGTTTAAAAAATGTCCATGCCTTTGTGATAGACATCTATCTTAATGATATTGCCAAACACATATAAAAATCGCCGTGTGTTTGTGTGTACGTACGTGCTGTGAATTAAAATTTGAAGAGAGCCCTCATATCCATTAAGATGATTGGTTAAATAAATTATGGGACATTCATCAAATTGTTTGCTGTAGTTCTGTTAGGATGAATATGGCAATCTGTTTGATAGAGAAAGATGCTCACTATATGCTTCTCAATGAGGATAATAGGTCATAGGCGTGCAAGGGACTGGCAGAAACACAGTGGGTTAGACAGATAGAAAGATGCTTACCAAAACATTAATAATGAGTTACCTGGGTGGTAATTTCATGGCTGACTGTTTTTTCCTTTTGGCTTATCTATATTTTTAATGTATCAGTGAGTTTGGTATGATTTTATGTTTTTGTATTTAATTTGATTTTAATATCTTAGAAGCCAGAAGTCATGCTTTTTATTCAACAACACTCATTGTACACACATTTATCACATTGAACCATTGACCTTGTACAAAGTCAGAACTCAATAAATATTCACTTACTGCCTGACTAAATAATAAGCCATAATAAGAGATAATCTGTCATCCTCATCCATATATTATGTCTTAAAGAAGGACATCTGTGTTCTAGCAGGTTGTATAGAGACAACTACTAAACATGTGTATTTGTGTGTGTGCTCTTTGTGTAAGAGAGTTATATATTAGAACCTGCCTTAAAGGCATTTTGGACATTAATTTAAATGAGAAGGAGAGATGCAATTGAGAAGAGACCATAAAGGTGATGCCTCCAGTTGGTTAATAGTCTGTGGACATTTCAAGCCTATTGAATAATGTGTTAATTTCATTAGACATTTTATCTGATGTGTAGGCTCCTTGTCTGATTTTGCAAAGGTCGCATAAATCCTGGCTCATTCACATTGAGGAAACAACCTTCCAGGGCCTTCACAGCCCAGGCAGGTGGTTGTTAACGGGATGCCGAGTGATCTGAAGCCTAGAATTGTAATTGGTTGCTGATTGTGTATGCAAGGTTCAAGTTCTGGATTTTGTATTTCCTGTTTGGGAATGACTTTACAAAAAGAAGAAATACTAGAAAACTCCATAGTACTTTTGAGCAATTCTTTCTTTTTCGTTTCATTTGTGCATGTGTATGGTGGTATGACCTAGACTAAACACCAGCAGCTCTTACTATTTTGCTGCAAAACAATACTGACAACTATCCACTGAAATGTAATAATACCAACTCAGCTGTCTCAATGTAGGCAGAACTGTTCACAAATGGCAAAATGTAAATAGAGATGAGGGAGGGTACAGAGGAAGAAGGGAGCAAAGAGAGGATTAAAAATATTTTTTTTCTAAGACATAAGAACAGGACTTTGCCTATCACAAAACTAGCAGTTTAATATTAATTTACATAATAAGAAGAATTTAGTTTTGGCACAGGGGCTAGATGGATTGAATAACAAAATGGAAAGACACAGTAAATGATTACTCTCTAGAAAATGGATTATCCAGGCTTTTACTTTCTCTTCTCCTTTCTCCTAGTCCTTTGGGCATTCACCACATAACTACAAGAATTTAAACAAAATTTTTAAAACTGATGCTTAAATCGGTTTCATTTATCTGCTTGCTGGAATCTATTTTAGAAAGTGAAGTGAGAGATATCTCAAAGCAGTTGAAATAATTGGAGAATTATCTATAGATCTGTAATTTAGTTTTTTTGCTATTCACAGTCCCATTTACCATAAGTGTAGTTTTAAAAATCATTATATGAAAAAGGTGATCAGTTATTTACCATTTGTTACTCCAAGTTTTATAGCTCAGTGGGGATAAAACGGGCATGGGGTGGATTTAGCTTAATCAAGTAGTCTTAGAAAAGGAAGTGAGTGACATGGAGGTACATTGGTTGAATGAGACAGTAGATGGATTGGGCAATGAGCTTACTGCAAGTTTAGGTAACAGGTGATGCTAGGCCCTAATGCTAGGGTAGAGTGTATTCCACTGGGCACACTCACAGAACTCTGAGGTATATGCTGGTAAGCATTCTAAGGGGCTTATAAATACCTAATTATGATTCAGAAATAACCAACCCACACGATAGTACCATATCTCATCTGGCAGTAGAACTTTGATACAGAGATCCAGGTATACAGGCATTTAAAGTGAGTGCTCTTAGGTTTCTTATTGCAGACCTACAGTTTAGGAAAAGGACTGAAGTAGCCATGACAGTCCTGGCATTACATAATATGGCACGATAAAAGATGAAATGCTGGGCTTTCCTGGTGATGCAGTGGTTGAGAGTCCGCCTGCCGATGCAGGGGACACGGGTTCGTGCCCCGGTCCGGGAAGATCCCACATGCCGCGGAGCGGCTTTGGCCTGTGAGCCATGGCCGCTAAGCCTGCGTGTCCGGAGCCTGTGCTCCGCAACGGGAGAGGCCACAACAGTTAGAGGCCCGCGTACCGCAAAAAAATAAATAAATAAAATAAATAAAAAATAAAAGATGAAATGTTGAGTATTTAACATATTACTTTCTCTTCCTACTCCTTATTGTACCCTTTCTTAGACAAAAAGTTCTTTTTCACCAGTTTAACATTCTGGACTTTTTTCCATGTCATATAGAATCTGTCCTGAAAAATAGGGAAATATAATCTAAAGAGGCTAAATTGATCTAAATAGTGAAAAGCTGAGATGGGAGAGAAAGGGAGAGAAGCAGCAAATATCTTTGAAAACTGAGTCTGACAGAAAAGTTAGGAGAGAAGTTTAAAGAACATTGGAATGAAAGAATGTGGATCATGCGTGTCTAAGAACAGTTGAAAATGAGAGAGAAATGGAAAAATGTTTCAGAAGTTTGGAGATTAAAAGAATTATTAGATGGCTTTGAACCTGCAGGTAAGGGGATTATTGGGACCCAGATGTATGGAAACTGAATTAGAGGGGGGTTCAACAAATGACATGTAGGCAAATAGCTTATACAACCTGACTATATGAAAATTCTGGAACTTGGGGGAAAAAAACATAGAATATTCAATGTACTATAGGGAAAG
>NW_006795797.1:335314-351333 GCF_000442215.2 Lipotes vexillifer | reverse complement strand
AGGGAAAGAAGCATGAAAATGTATTTTTGAATTGTACATGTGTGCTTATGATCATGTGAAATTAGGGCAATACACTTAACTCTGCGACTACCAGCTTTCTCATCAGTTAAGTGAGATAACTTGTGATAACATGAAAACAGGCACACTAGCACAGTGCCTGATATATACTGGTTTAAACAAAAGGAGGAAAAAGAAAAAGCTAGAAGCTTGCCTACACATAAGAATTTTTAGATAATTCATCAAATCCTCCTTTATAGGATTGTAAACCTTCATTGTGGTTCAATGACTTCTATAATCTATAGCTAATAGGTAAATATTAAAACATCTTGAGTTGCCTGACACTGTGACATTTATAGAATGTTGTATAGTAATTTTTTGGTCAGAAATAATCTGTACTACATACCAGAGCCTCTATAAAGCTACCTTTTAATGGTTTACCAGACCATTAAAAGGACCAATTTTTAACAACTGTAGTTTTGCAAATAAAAGACATCATTTGATTCTTTAAATATTTTTGGCCCCATTGCTCTTCCATGTACCTATTTTACCTATTTTCTAATCTGAGTTGATTAGTAACTTAAGTTTTAGAGCTCTTAGTTTTATGAGTCACAGAAAAGCTGGTGTTGGACAATATTTTAGCCCAGAAAGCATTGTCAAAGACCAGTTGTCAGAATTCACAGCCTGAATGTGTTATGAAGTCAGGGACATTTTTCTGATTTTTCCTCCTGATCTTTTATCAGTGCCTAAAACACAAAGCTTATCCACAAATGGGTAATTGATAAATATTTGTTAAAATAGTTAAAGAATAAATGGATTAATCATGAAATTACCATGGATATTGACCAATTGGGTTATCCTGTAGGTAATCCATATTTTTCAAAATTTAGCTCTTTGTAGAGCAGCACTGTCTAACAGAAATACAATGTGAGCTATTTACACAATTTAATATTTTCTAGTAGCCACATTAAAAAATAAAATTAAACTGGTTAAATTAATTGTAATAATATATCTTATTTATTCCAATATATCCAAAGTAACATTTTAACAGGTAACCAATATAATTATTTATTAGGTATCTTACCTTTTGTAGTAACTTTTAAATCCTTTTGTTTTACATTTACAACATGGCACGTTCAGATGAGCTTCATCTTAAGCATTCAGTGTGTCACTAGCATATTGGACAGTGCACTTATAGAGCAGTCAAAAGCTGATTTGAATGAGATAAAATTAAGCTGAGTCTTAGATTTAAAATAAGATGAGCAGTTTATGGAGAAGAGCATGGAATTCTGTTAGGCAGAGCTAGTTTTGAATCCCATTAACTAGCTGTGAGACTTTGAACAAGACAATCCAATGAGTCTGATTCTTTATGTGTAAAATGTAAATAACATCCAGACCTTGATGAATTGTTGATTATCTTAGAGACAACATTTGTAAAAGGTCTTCTATAGGGTCTGACACACATATTAGGTGCTCAAAGAAGATTCCGATTAGTTGTCATTATTTTGTTCATTGTAAATATTTAATATATATTTTGTGCTTCTCAGTAGTTTGTGATTAAAAAATGAGATTACACTTCCTTTTTAAATGGAAACAAGTAAGGCATGAACCCCATTACTAGGTTATATACCAGGAATTAGCCCCTGTCAAATTTTCTCCAGTTATTCCTGAGTGTTTGTCACAGGATAAACTCATGTATGTTCCATACAGAGTCCTGATATGCTTTACATATCACTGCCATGGGGCTTCTCAATGACTAAGGGGTCCCCCGGGTTTCCTGCTCTCCTGGAACAGTTCTCTACTAGTGTTTTGCCTCTGTGACTATTCTGATACCTCCATTTCAGAGGAAGGATATGTCTTTAGGACCACAAAAACAGTCCAAATATTTTCCACACATGAGAGAAAAAAAATACATTTCTAGTATCTAGAAATTTACTATTCACTAGTTTCTCTGAAAATTTTTACTCATAATGTTCTCCAGCCAAGACTGAGTGATAGTTTGAGAAAAACACAATATACAAAAAATGATTAACAAATTAAAAGGCCATGAAATTAAAGTTCAATTGTTACATAAGTGTTTAAAAATAGACCCATAATTCATAGACAATAGTACAATTTTTTTTTTAAATCAGTAAATTATAACTAGCAAGATTGGAGGGTTTGTATAAGAAGAAAATAAGTAACAGTGAAGTAATGGTCAATCTGTGTCAAAAGAAGGGGCTTTAGATAATGATTACTTTTTGACATTAAATGAAACTGTTTGCAAATGTTAACTATAAATTTAAATATAAACACTAGTAGAACATAAAAACTAAAACATCCAATATATCAGATGACAAAACAAATAATACATGATTAACATGGGCAATAATAAATTGAAAAAAAGCAAATTGTAGACATTGAAAAATAAGATGGCTATAATAGAATCTCACCAGAATCCATGTCTTACTCTTCTTCCTGGGCATATCACTGGACCACATTTTCCATATTCCTGTGCAGTTTGATATACTCATGTGATGTCTAAACAGTATAGCATAAGAAAAAGTTATCACTTCCAGGGCTGGTCTCCGAAGTCCCCTCATGAGGACTCCTTGGTATGTTTCCTCAGACTGGATGGAGATGACTAGGGTAATCAAACTTGGACTTGATTCACTGAAGATGGCAAAACATCTATTCATGTGAGTCCTTCAATGATTGTATGGAGCAGCCTACTGTTCCTTTCCACCTTGGACCAGTCAAGGCTATTACAGGAGAAATCAACTTCTATTACACTTAAGTCATTATACAATGCTCTTATGTCTATTTCATATACAGCTAATATTTACCTCACTAATATTGTGGCTGAAATAAAATCAAATATAGTCATGATTACAATAAATATGAATAGTTTCAATTTCCCAAATAAGCCAGATTTAGGAAAATGTTCTGTTGCTTAATATGATTGACTTGCCTGGGTCAGGGAGACGAGACCACATCTTGAAGATATATTTATGTGTGAGGTAGGGTGGCAGGTTTTCTCTGAAGGAAATGTATACTTCTATCAATAATCTTGTGGCACAAAGTAATGTAGGACTAGACCTAATGGAAGCCAGGGCTTTTTTCCCTTTCTTTTTCTTGTTTCTATCCTTTTGATTGATATTGGATTGTATTTCTTGAATCTGCATTTCATGTATGTTTTTACATGGTTTCTAGTGCTGTCCTTTTATCTTCAGTTTAATCAATTTTACCAATTATTATTTTGATAATCATTTTTCTGAAATCATATTTTTAATTTCTAAGAACTCTGCTTTTCTCTTACAGCAAGAAGTTATTGTTTTATAGATCTTTCTGAGGATACCAAATTTAATTATCTTAACGTTTATGTTTGTTTCCTACATATATTCTCTCGCCTGGAGAGTCAGCCTTGGTGTTTTTTTTTTCATTATGCCTTTCTTTAAAGCTATCGTTTTCTTTAAATGTTTTATGGAAAATCTTGATTATCTGTTCATTGTGTAAGGTTCTTGATAGAGTGGTGTATTTTTCAGGCATGTGTTTTCACATCGCCAGCAAATATCCTCTGTTTTCTTGGCAACAAATTCCGATTCTGATAGAACTTTGGGCTTCTGTGAAAGAACAGGGTGGGAACATGTAATCAGGATGCCTTTCTTCCTGGGTATGAGGTAAACTTGCCTCCTCAATTTGAGACATCCTTTAGCTTCGATTTGGCTCCAACATTTGCTTAGGGAATACCCAACAGCAGATTCACTACTTTATTCAGAAATCTATTCTTGTGCATTTAGCTTGACGGAAAAATCAGAACCGGGATCACTGAGAGTAGGAGACTGTTGCAGTTGTTCCACAGACTTTAATGAACTATCTCACTGACCGTCCAGCTCTGGCTGCCAGCCTCTGGTGCATCTGATTGGGATAATTTCAGGTTTCAGTTAGGAAGACGTTTTTTAAGTGATTCTGTGTTTAATTATTTTGTGCTGAAGTTTTTCACCCCAGTTGGGATTCACTTTTGACATAATTTCCTCTGCTTTATATTATCTATAAAGTCCTCAACATTCTATTCTAATTGTGGCATTGTTCTTTGTTTCCCTGTGAACTTACTTTTATTTTTTATATATTCTATCATTTTAAAATGATTGAGAGGGATGGAAGGTAATCACAAATGCTCATTTGCCTTTCTATTTTCACCATAGAATTCAGGAATTTCTTGCATTAAAAGTTAGTTTTCAACTTCAAAATGCTTAAATTACTTTTCCTCGCAATATATTTTAAGGGGTAAATGACACTTATGCTGGTAATTTTTTTCTTTGAAAAGAGTCATATTGATTTAACTAGTGAATACTGACTGACTACGCTTATATGCCTACTACTGAATTGACATGCGGCTAGCTTATTGACAGATGTAGCTCCAATTCTGAAGACATTTAACCCAAATGAAACCTGCATCATTTACTTGAGGAACACTTTTCTCTTTAGATTCTCTGGGAAAAACTACTATCATCAGCTCTAAAATTCTCTAGTTGTCGCCTCCTTGTTCTCCTTCACCTTCTTCTCTTCCTCTTCACCTTTCTCTTTCTCATTTTCTTTCTCCATCTACTTTGTCTTCCTCTTCTAATTCTTTTTTTTTTTTTAACATCTTTATTGGGGTATAATTGCTTTACAATGGTGTGTTAGTTTCTGCTTTATAACAGAGTGAGTCAGTTATACATATACATATGTTCCCATATCTCTTCCCTCTTTGTCTCCCTCCATCCCACCCTCCCTATCCCACCCCTCCAGACAGCCACAAAGAACCCAGCCGGTTTCCCTGTGCCATGCGGCTGCTTCCCACTGGCTATCTACCTTACGTTTGTTAGTATATATATGTCCATGTCTCTCTCTCGCCCTAACACACCTCACCCTTCCCCCTCCCCATATCCTCAAGTCTGTTCTCCAGTAGGTCTCTGTCTTTATTCCTGTTTTACCCCTAGGTTCTTCATAACATTTTTTTTTCTTAAATTCCATATATATGTGTTAGCATACGGTATTTGTCCTTCTCTTTCTGACTTACTTCACTCCGTATGACAGACTCTAGATCTATCCACCTCATTACAAATAGCTCAATTTCGTTTCTTTTTATGGCTGAGTAATATTCCATTGTATATATGTGCCACATCTTCTTTATCCATTCATCCGACGACGGGCACTTAGGTTGTTTCCATCTCCGGGCTATTGTAAATAGAGCTGCAATGAACATTTTGGTACATGACTCTTTCTGAATTCTGGTTTCCTCAGGGTATATACCTAGTAGTGGGATTGCTGGGTCATATGGTAGTTCTATTTGTAGTTTTTTAAGGAACCTCCATACTGTTCTCCATAGTGGCTGAACCAATTCACATTCCCACCAGCAGTGCAAGAGTGTTCCCTTTTCTCCACACCCTCTCCAGCATTTATTGTTTCTAGATTTTTTGATGATGGCCATTCTGACTGGTGTGAGATGATATCTCATTGTAGTTTTGATTTGCATTTCTCTAATGATTAATGATGTTGAGCATTCTTTCATGTGTTTGTTGGCAGTCTGTATATCTTCTTTGGAGAAATGTCTATTTAGGTCTTCTGCCCATTTTTGGATTGGGTTGTTTATTTTTTTGTTATTGAGCTGCATGAGCTGCCTGTAAATTTTAGAGATTAATCCTTTGTCAGTTGATTCATTTGCAAATATTTTCTCCCATTCTGAGGGCTGTCTTTTGGTCTTGTTTATGGTTTCCTTTGCTGTGCAAAAGCTTTGAAGTTTCATTAGGTCCCATTTGTTTATTTTTGTTTTTATCTCCATTACTCTAGGAGATGGGTCAAGAAGGATCTTGCTGTGATTTATGTCATAGAGTGTTCTGCCTATGTTTTCCTCTAAGAGTTTGATAGTTTCTGGCCTTACATTTAGGTCTTTAATCCATTTTGAGCTTATTTTTGTGTATGGTGTTAGGGAGTGATCTAATCTCATACTTTTACATGTACCTGTCCAGTTTTCCCAGCACCACTTATTGAAGGGGCTGTCCTTTCTCCACTGTATATTCCTGCCACCTTTATCAAAGATAAGGTGACCATATGTGCATGGGTTTATCTCTGGGCTTTCTATCCTATTCCATTGATCTATCTTTCTGTTTTTGTGCCAGTACCATACTGTCTTGATTACTGTAGCTTTGTAGTATAGTCTGAAGTCAGGCAGCCTGATTCCTCCAGCTCCATTTTTTGTTCTCAAGATTGCTTTGGCTATTCGGGGTCTTTTGTGTTTCCATACAAATTGTGAAATTTTTTGTTCTAGTTCTGTGAAAAATGCCAGTGGTAGTTTGATAGGGATTGCATTGAATCTATAGATTGCTTTGGGGAGTAGAGTCATTTTCACAATGTTGATTCTTCCAATCCAAGAACATGGTATATCTCTCCATCTGTTTGTATCATCTTTAATTTCTTTCATCAGTGTCTTATAATTTTCTGCATACAGGTCTTTTGTCTCCTTAGGTAGGTTTATTCCTAGATATTTTATTCTTTTTGTTGCAATGGTAAATGGGAGTGTTTTCTTGATTTCACTTTCAGATTTTTCATCGTTAGTATATAGGAATGCCAGAGATTTCTGTGCATTAATTTTGTATCCTGCTACTTTACCAAATTCATTGATTAGCTCTAGTAGTTTTCTGGTAGCATCTTTAGGATTCTCTATGTATAGTATCATGTCATCTGCAAACAGTGACAGCTTTACTTCTTCTTTTCCGATTTGGATTCCTTTTATTTCCTTTTCTTCTCTGATTGCTGTGGCTAAAACTTCCAAAACTATGTTGAATAAGAGTGGTGAGAGTGGGCAACCTTGTCTTGTTCCTGACCTTAGTGGAAATGCTTTCAGTTTTTCGCCATTGAGGATGATGTTGGCTGTGGGCTTGTCATATACGGCCTTTATTATATTGAGGAAAGTTCCCTCTACACCTACTTTCTGCAGGGTTTTTATCATAAATGGGTGTTGAATTTTGTCAAAAGCTTTCTCTGCATCTATTGAGATGATCATATGGTTTTTCTCCTTCAATTTGTTAATATGGTTAATCACATTGATAGATTTGCGTATATTGAAGAATCCTTGCATTCCTGGAATAAACCCCACTTGATCATGGTGTATGATCCTTTTAATGTGCTGTTGGATTCTGTTTGCTAGTATTTTGTTGAGGATTTTTGCATCTATGTTCATCAGTGATATTGGCCTGTAGTTTTCTTTCTTTGTGACATCCTTGTCTGGTTTTGGTATCAAGGTGATGGTGGCCTCGTAGAATGAGTTTGGGAGTGTTCCTCCCTCTGCTATATTTTGGAAGAGTTTGAGAAGGATAGGTGTTAGCTCTTCTCTAAATGTTTGATAGAATTCGCCTGTGAAGCCATCTGGTCCTGGGCTTTTGTTTGTTGGAAGATTTTTAATCACAGTTTCAATTTCAGTGTTTGTGATTGGTCTGTTCATATTTTCTATTTCTTCCTGATTCAGTCTTGGCAGTTTGTGCATTTCTAAGAATTTGTCCATTTCTTCCAGATTGTCCATTTTATTGGCATAGAGTTGCTTGTAGTAATCCCTCATGATTTTTTTTATTTCTGCAGTGTCAGTTGTTACTTCTCCTTTTTCATTTCTAATTCTATTGATTTGAGTCTTCTCCCTTTTTTTCTTGATGAGTCTGGCTAATGGTTTATCTATTTTGTTTATCTTCTCAAAGAACCAGCTTTTAGTTTTATTGATCTTTGCTATTGTTTCCTTCATTTCTTTTTCATTTATTTCTGATCTGATTTTTATGAATCTGATTTTTATGATTTCTTTCCTTCTGCTAACTCTGGGGTTTTTTTGTTCTTCTTTCTCTAATTGCTTGAGGTGCAAGGTTAGGTTGTTTATTCGAGATGTTTCCTGCTTCTTAAGGTGGGCTTGTATTGCTGTAAATGCTTTTGCTGCATCCCATAGGTTTTGGGTCGTTGTAACTCCATTGTCATCTGTTTCTAGGTATTTTTTAATTTCCTCTTTGATTTCTTCAGTGATCACTTCGTTATTAAGTAGTGTATTGTTTAGCCTCCATGTGTTTGTATTTTTTCCAGATCTTTTCCTATAATTGATATCTAGTCTCATGGCGTTGTGGTCGGAAAAGATACTTGATACAATTTCAATTTTCTTAAATTTACCAAGGCTTGATTTGTGACCCAAGATATGATCTATCTTGGATTATGTTCCATGAGCACTTGAGAAAAATGTGTATTCTGTTGTTTTTGGATGGAGTGTCCTATAAATATCAATTAAGTCCATCCTGTTTAATGTATCATTTAAAGCTTGTGTTTCCTTATTTATTTTCATTTTGGATGATCTGTCCATTGGTGAAAGTGGGGTGTTGAAGTCCCCTACTATGAATGTGTTACTGTCGATTTCCCCTTTTATGGCTGCTAGTTTTTGCCTTATGTATTGAGGTGCTCCTATGTTGGGTGCATAAATATTTACAATTGTTATATCTTCTTCTTGGATCGATCCCTTAATCATTATGTAGTGTCCTTCTTTGTCTCTTCTGATAGTCCTTATTTTAAAGTCTATTTTGTCTGATATGAGAATTGCTACTCCAGCTTTCTTTTGGTTTCCATTTGCATGGAATATCTTTTTCCATCCCCTTACTTTCAGTCTGTATGTGTCTCTAGGTCTGAAGTGGGTCTCTTGTAGACAGCATATATATGGGTCTTGTTTTTGTATCCATTCAGCCAATCTGTGTCTTTTGGTGGGAGCATTTAGTCCATTTACATTTAAGGTAATTATCGATATGTATGTTCCTATTCCCATTTTCTAAATTGTTTTGGGTTCGTTATTATAGGACTTTTCCTTCTCTTGTGTTTTTGTCTAGAGAAGTTCCTTTAGCATTTGTTGTAAAGCTGGTTTGGTGGTGCTGAACTCTCTCAGCTTTTGCTTGTCTGTAAAGGTTTTAATTTCTCCATCAAATCTGAATGAGATCCTTGCTGGGTAGAGTAATCTTGGTTGCAGGTTTTTCTCCTTCATCACTTTCAGTATGTCCTGCCACTCCCTTCTGGCTTGTAGAGTTTCTGCTGAGAGATCAGCTGTTAACCTTATGGGGATTCCCTTGTGTGTTATTTGTTGTTTTTCCCTTGCTGCTTTTAATATGCTTTCTTTGTATTTAGTTTTTGACAGTTTGATTAATATGTGTCTTGGCGTATTTCTCCTTGAATTTATCCTGTATGGGACTCTCTGTGCTTCCTGGACTTGATTAACGATTTCCTTTCCCATATTAGGGAAGTTTTCAACTATAATCTCTTCAAATATTTTCTCAGTCCCTTTCTTTTTCTCTTCTTCTTCTGGAACCCCTATAATTCGAATGTTGGTGCGTTTAATGTTGTCCCAGAGGTCTCTGAGACTGTCCTCAGTTCTTTTCATTCTTTTTTCTTTATTCTGCTCTGCAGTAGTTATTTCCACTATTTTATCTTCCAGGTCACTTATCCGTTCTTCTGCCTCATTTATTCTGCTATTGATCCCATCTAGAGTATTTTTCATTTCATTTATTGTGTTGTTCATCATTGTCTGTTTCATCTTTATTTCTTCTAGGTCCTTGTTAACTGCTTCTTGCATTTTGTCCATTCTATTTCCAAGATTTTGGATCATCTTTACTATCATTATTCTGAACTCTTTTTCAGGTAGACTGCCTATTTCCTCTTCATTTGTTAGGTCTGGTGGGTTTTTATCCTGCTCCTTCATCTGCTGTGTGTTTTTCTGTCTTCTCATTTTGCTTATCTTACTGTGATTGGGTTCACCTTTTTGCAGGCTGCAAGTTCGTAGCTCCCGTTGTTTTTGATGTCTGTCTCCAGTGGCTAAGGTTGGTTCAGTGGGTTGTGTAGGCTTCCTGGTGGAGGGGACTAGTGCCTGTGTTGTGGTGTATGAGGCTAGATCTTGTCTCTCTAGTGGGCAGGTCCACGTCTGGTGGTGTGTTTTGGGGTGTCTGTGGACTTATTATGATTTTAGGCAGCCTCTCTGCTAGTGGGTGGAGTTGTGTTCCTGTCTTGCTATATGGTTGGCATAGGTTGTCCAGCACTGTAGCTTGCTGGTCATTGAGTGAAGCTGGGTGCTGGTGTTGAGATGGAGATCTCTGGGAGATTTTCGCCGTTTGCTATTATGTGGGGCTGGAAGGTCTCTTGTTGACGAGTGTTCTGAAGTTGGCTCTCCCTCCTCAGAGGCAGAGTCCTGACTCCTGGCTGGAGCAGCAAGAGCCTTTCATCCACTCGGCTATTAGAATTGCCATGATCCAGAACACTGACAACACCAAATGCTGGCAAAGACGTGGAGCAACATGAATTCTCATTCACTTAAGAACAGCTCTGAAGATTCGAGAGCCAATCATGAAGCTCTTTCAGCCTCATTGAGACCAGTTGTTTCCTTCAGCTTTTCTCTAAGCCCTTGCTCCTTGACGTGTTTACAGCATCACTGGCCTCCTCTTGTAATTCTTGAGTTGAGGTAGGTAGAAGAAAACATAGGAAAAATGTTCCTAGATATGGGTCTTGACAATGATTTTTTGGATATGACCCCAAAAGCACAAGCAGCAGAAGCAAAAACCAACAAGTGACACTGCATCAAACTTAAAAGCTACTGCACAGCAAAAGAAACAATCAACGAAATGAAAAGACAACCTACAGAATGGAGCGAAACATTTGTAAACCATCTATCTGAAGAGGTTAGTATCTAAAATGTATAAGAACTCAAAACTCAATAGCAAAAATTGTAATAATTATCATCCAATTAAAAATGGGCAAAGGACCTGCAGAGAGATTTTTCCAAGAAAGACATACCAGTTGCCAACAGGTACATGAAAAGATGCTCAATATCAGGGAAATGTAAATCAAAACCATAATGAGATACCACCTCACACCTGTTAGAATAGATATTATCAAAGAGACAAGAGGAAGTGTTGGCAGGGATGTGGAGAAAAGAGAACACTTGTGCATTGTTGGTGGGAATGTATTGGTACAGCCACTATGGAGAATAGTATGGATACTCCTCAAAAAAAAAAAAAAAAAAGACAATAAAATTACCATATGTTCCAGCATTTTCACTTCTGGGTATGTAGCCAAAAGAAATGAAAAATAACTTGAAGGATTTTGAAGAGATATTTGCACCTCCAGGTTCGTTACAGCCTTTTAACAGGAACCAAGGTATGGAAACAACCTAAGTGTCCATCTATGGATGAATAAAGAAGATATGAGATACACACAAAAGTATTATTCAGCAATGAGAAAGAAAGGAAGTCCTGCCATTTGTGACAACATGGATAGTACTTGAATGCATTATGCTAAGTGAAATAAGTCAGACAAAGACAAATACTGTATGGTATCACTTCTACGTGGAATCCAAAAAAGTCAAACTCATAGAAACAGAGTGGAATGGTGGTTGCCAGAGGCTGAGGAGTGGGAGAGTTGGGAAGAAGTCGCTCAAAGAGTACCGACTCCTAGTTATAGGATGAATAAGTTCTAGAGATGTAATGTACAGTATGGTAACATTACATAGTTAACAATATAGTGTTATACATTTGAAAGATGCTAAGAGTAGATCTTAAATGTTCTCATCACAAAAAAGAAATAGTATGTGAGGTGATGGAGGTATTAACTAACCCTGTTGTGGTAATCATTTCACAATATATAAGTGAAATAATTCATATTGCAAATCTTAAACTTACACAATGTTATATGTCAATTATATTTCAATAAAGTTGGGGAAAACAAAGTTAAATTTAAAAAAAAACCTTAAAATTAGCAGTTAGGGCACACTAGCCCTGCCAAATATTAAAACATGTTGTTGTTGGAACGTAAAAAGAATCATGGAACTGAATAGGAAACTCAGACCAAAATGCAAATTGGGATAGAATAAAAATGTGTATTAAATCAGTGGGGAAAAATAAATATTTTAATAAATGAAAAGATAAAATTGAATCCATACTTCTTTCCATATACCAGGGTTCTAAACATAAAAAAATGAAAGCAACCTCAGAGCAACTATAAAGTTGAGAAAGGGAAGTTTCTCTTTGTGCTGTATCATTCTATTTTCAACTTGGTTAATCTGAGAACTGTGCTTCCAAGAATTCCCTTCCCCAGTTGGCCAAAACTGTGATATGGGAGATGAAAAACATAAATATAAAATTTCAGGCTTCTAGCACTTTCCTTCTTAATCAGTTTCTCTCAGACATTGTGTTAGTGTTCATATGTTATTGCAATTATTCCTACTTAATTGATGAGAAAACTGTTGGTTATAGAACTTAAATATTTACCTCAATTCACATGGTGAATAGTTAGCAGATGCAGAATTCAAAACCACATATTTCATGTTTCTTTCCTTATATCTTGCTAAGAATTCCACGCACGTGTGTATAATTTTTTTTCACATTAATTTAGGCAGTTGCTAGTATCACTACTGAGAATGTTTTTCTAGTTTATGAGTTCCTTGGATAAGGGGATAATTAAATCCTCCATTTTCAGAGGTGTGTGCCTTATCATGTAAGGACTATGAGAGTATTTTCCCAAGCATTCACTTTGTAAATTTTGGGGGACTTCCCTGGCAGTCCAGTGGTTAAGACTTCACGCTTCCGCTGCAGGGGGCACTAGTTCAGTCCCTGGTCAGGGTGAATTGACCAGTAGACACAGCTCACAGGTTGGTAACTCCTGCAATAAAATAAACTAGTATGTGAATGTAGAAGAAGGTAATTATCCACCAGGTAAGTTGATGACTTGCAGTCATAAAAGTAAGAAATAATAACAGATAGTTTTTGACAAATTGATTGAAAATAAATTTCTGTGTGCATAGATACTGTGTGTGACTGATTTCAATCCAGGACAATCTGTATGGTTGAATTATAACACTTTGGAATTATGAGTTAGTGTGGCTTTTACATTCCCTGGCTTATATCACTATATCTCAGCTGTATAACTATCGAATAGTAAAATATTTATTACAGTATGCCATAATGAAAACTTACTTACATTCTTAACATATGGGTCTATTTCACATTGTGACAGGAGGAGGGTACATAAAGATGTGTTATTTATCCACGTCACTTTTGATCAAAAAGCAAAATAAAGAGGTGAAAAAAATTCATGCAGTTCAAGTAGATGATTAATGATTTTAGTTTTTAAGTAACAATGGTAGGCACCTGATTTTATTAATATAATTTAGATATTCGGTAATTAAAGTAAGTATGTCTGTCCCTCCTATGCAAGCATGTGTGTCCTATCAAAGAAAAAAATGGATCATCATAGGCAAGTGAATTCTCTGTATTTAGACATGTTATCTTCTCCCTGTTTCACATGTTGTCATAGCAACAATTGACTTCATATGGCCTGACTCAGCTACTCAGCAACCAAAGAGAAAAGAAATGTCCTGTTTTCTGTAATCTGCTGTTAGAGGTGATGTCTTTAGATTGTGCAGTAACAAAAGGTAATATTTAAACCTACTGGGTTTTCTTTTGTGATTGTAACAAAAGCAATAATTATGTTCTAGATACAGGAAAGTTGTCATTTTGCAGTTTGGGTGGTAATTTCTATAGGAGAAGAAAAGAAGCATTTTAATATCTCAGGGTTTTTTGAAGAAAATAGAAGCAGGATACCCGTTAAGTAGTTATTTGTCTAAACATCTTAATGTATAACTTAGAAATGAACAAAGACATAGAGAATATGAAGTTTTTAAACAGAACTGTTGTAAGAACACAGAAAACTCAATTCTATTTTTCCGTACCCTTTTGTTTTGCAAAATTTCACAGTCCTGTATTGTATTGAAATAGTTCTTTTCTTTATGAAATAAATATATAAAAATTGTTTGCCAAAATATGGGGAAAAGAATACCTATTTCAAACTGAGTGTTGAGTATCCAGTATTAATGCCTTTCAAAATAACATAGTAATGAAATAGTAAAAATTTGCTAGTCATAGACTTGCACAGTTTTGCATGCGGACTGTGTTGAAAAGATACAAATTAAGCTGAATAAAATCACAAGTAAGACTGCATTTTTTATGACCATGGTTAGATTGAAAAACAACAATAACAACAAACAAAGCTTTAAAGAATTGACTTAAATTGTTCTAATTTCAGTTATTCAGTTTCTAATTCCCAAATGACATGGGTTTAGATGTCTGGTTTTTCAGGTGATTTCCACTTAGTGTACTAAGCACTGCTTAGTACACTTAGTGTACTAAGCACTGCTGTATATACAGCTTTTTGTCTCTTCAGGGAATATTAACAGGTCCTGATGGTGGTGCGTATATGGGAAAACATGGAAAAAGACATCTTTTTTGTTTAATTTTTCATTTCTCTATTATAACTATATTTATTACTTTATCTAGAAAATGTGATGCTTTTGAATATAAAGAGTAGCCCAATAAGGAGTGCAATGATAAATAGACACAGAAATTGGATTTAATGTATGGGTGACATCTATGTGGCGTATGTATTGCAGTACCTCATCCTCTGCCTGTGGCTGTCCTATCACATACATGAAGGCACCCTTACCTCTGAATGCAGGTTTGGCTGAACAATTTCAAAAAGTGGTCCTGGCAACCACTTCTGAGATCTTCCTGCTATATCATGTTATTTTTATTTTATTTAGTGAAAAATAACTAGGGAGAGCAATTAAACACCTAAAAATCTGAAATGTGGTTAACCCCCACCCTCTACACCATCATCTTGATCATATTTTCAGTCTTCCTCCAGTCATTCACCTCACTCAGGTGATTTGGTTTATCCTTTAGAGATGATCTTAAAGATTTAGCCACTTCACTGTCATCTGTCTCAGTTCTGTCATCTGTGAGTTCTGTGTTTCAAGAATACTGAATCAGATTAGTGTAACGTCAAATGCTTGGACCTTCTTGGAAAAATGACCCTACATTAATACAAAGCAATGCTATTCAACTTTTTAAAAAAATGACTCAGTCCCTATGGATCTTTGTTACTCCTCTAAAAGTTTGGAATGTTGAAAGTCACACTGTTGATCTTGACTTAAAGACTGGCCCTGAATTTATCAAACTGGTTTCGAAGCAAGTTAGGCTGTTAACAGTGCCAAAGAAATCTAAAATTAAATATTTTCTTTAACTTCATTGCATTGTCCAAAGAGAGTATCCTCAGTATTTCCTCCACTGTTCTGCATCTTTGGATGTTCTACTAATGGTGAAATTCAGAGACATGATTGTAGCATCTGTCATATAACCTTCTAAAGATGAAATGTTCCCAAACTTGTGTTCTTTTTATTTTATTTGGCCTCACATTTTATTGCATCTAGACCATTAGCAGAACTTGTTGCCCATATGTAGTAGAGCACAAGGTTAAACAATTCTGGGCCTCAGCCCCAATATCGGACTTGCTCTGCCCCTTTCCCTCACTAGTTCCCCTATCTTCCAACATTAGAAAGGATCCTTTTTTAAAAAAAATAAAATCATAATCTTCTCCCTACCTCCTTGATGTCAGTAATTTGCTTTAAATATTAATGTTTTTTAACTAATGAGGGATAGGCCAATGGCAGTTAGCAGGGAATTCATCTTTGCCTGGGGCTCCACTGCAGTCTCCTGAAGTTCTTCTAAGGTAATTGAAGCCACATGGGACTTGCTTCACAAAGAGGATATGTGTTCCCTAGGTTCGTGGAGGGAGAGCACTTTGCTCAGTGGCTCACAGCCGTTGGAGGAAGGGAAGTACTTCCTGTATCTGAGTCAATTCCAAACAGTCCTTCAAACTCCACCAATCCTTTAGTTCACTGAGACCATGTCAGAACGAAGAGGTGGAACTCAATTTTACAAGTATCCTGTGTGACTCTCATGTTCTACCCTTCATTCCTTTGGCACTGAACTAAGAAGAACACTGTGTAGGCCTTTATTAACTAGTTAGCTATTCCTTACTCACCTATCACGGCAAGTGGATATAGGCTTACATGTGTGTATATGAAACACAAGTGTTTGTCTTTCTTTTTTCTTTTTTTTTTTTTTTTGCGGTACGCGGGCCTCTCACTGTTGTGGCCTCTCCCATTGCGG
>NW_006795797.1:308614-334654 GCF_000442215.2 Lipotes vexillifer | reverse complement strand
GCAGGCGGACTCCCAACCACTGCGCCACCAGGGAAGCCCCTGTCTTTCTTTAACTACAGAGAAATGAAATGGTAAGAGCATCGGCTTTAGAATGTACCAGTTGAGGTTGCAACTGTGGATAAATAACATACAGTCTTTTCCCCGTTTCACAAATGAAAACAATTTTATGATTGTGGCATTAAACATAGTAGCATACTATTAAATACCTGGAATAGGGCATGACATAGTAAGCAGTCAATAAGTGCTAGGTTCTCCCCTAGCCCCCATATCTGGGAAAGATAACTTTTTGGTAACTTGATCTATGCTTACTGCATTAATTAACTATTGTTGCATTACAAAGCACTTCAAAGTCTTTAAATAATTAAATGAGTTAGTTTGAAGTTTTGATTGATTCCAGAGTCTGAAGTAGTATCTTAGAATGTGGTTTGAAAACCATGAATCCTCTGGAGGATTCATTTAAAAATACAGATTCATGGGCCTCAATCCACACCTTCCTTCTTGCCCTTGTTTACATTCTGTGCCTTAGAATACACTGTGATCTCACATCAGCCTGGCAAAGTAGATTTATGGATTATACTCTCGGGTTTTCATTAAACTAACTCTCCTAAAATAAGTTTCGGCAAAGAAACTCTTAAAAAAAATGAAAGAACAATGCAAGTATAAGTAAACAAAAGGAAAATCACAGAGATTGCATTTCTACTGTTAGTATAGGAGTTCCTTGAAGCCAAATGATGAGTAAATAAGATGCTACTCTGATCAAGAAGGATACAGTCGTGCTTCCCTGGTGGCACAGTGGTTGAGAGTCCCCCTGCCGGTGCAAGGGACACAGGTTCACGCCCCAGTCTGGGAAGATCCCACATGCAGCTGGGCCTGTGAGCCATGGTAGCTGAGCCTGCGCGTCCGGGGCCTGTGCTCCACAACGGGAGAGGCCACAGTAGTGAGAGGCCCGTGTACCGCAAAAAAAAAAAAAAAAAAAAAAAAAAGAAGGACACAGTCAATCACATTGTTCCCTCAAGATGTTCTTACCAACTGTAAGGACAAAACAACTTGTACCAATGATATATAAAAATCAGATATATATTTAAAATGTTGTTTATTTCATGTTTATCAAATTCTTTAAATTTTTATTCTTGTTCTTTTTATAATGGTATGTTAAGAGTAATAAATTATACAATTTATAAATAAATATAAACATATGAATTTGTAATTAGAATTGATTAGAGCTAAGGTACAAGAAAGGCCTAAGAGTAGGAAACCAGGCATGTCACTACCAATCATGCTATCAAAATATTTATATGAAAATTTGAATATAGTGTCATGTATTCAAATAATTTCTCTCTACAATGCCCAAGAAAAGCATATTAATAAATATTGTAATATTTTGGTGCTATAAGACATGCCAGGGACTTCCCTGGTGGCACAGTGGTTGGGAATCCACCTGCCAATGCAGGGGACATGGGTTTGATCCCTGATCTGGGAAGATCCCATATGCCGCAGAGCAATGAAGCCCATGTGCCACAACTACTGAACTTGCATGCCACAACTACTGAAGCTCATGCCTAGAGCCTGTGCCCCTCAACAAGAGAAGCCACCGCAATGAAAAGCCTACGCACTGCAACGAAGAGTAGCCAAGTATCTCCCGCTCACCCCAACTAGAGAAAGCCCATGCACAACAAGGAAGACCCAGTGCAGCCAAAAATAAATAAATAAATTTTTAAAATGCTTTATTATATTTTAAAAAAAGACATACCATAGGCTTGTGCATCTTACATCATTATAATGAAGATAAAGAACCATCCTCTTAGTTTCTGAACTAAAAATCAAACTATATCTTCACTTCCTTTTGAGAAAATGTACACTGATTCTTCTGTCATAGCAGCCAAGTACACCACATGCTAAATAACTTCTAAATGAATTGTACATTTATAGCTCTTCATTGAATAATTAAGAATAAAAGTAATTTTGCTGTTTGAAATAGAGATTTGGATTGTGATAGTTATAACTTTTAATAAGAATATCTAATGTATTTCTAAAAAATGTGCAGTGTTAACACAAAAAATCTAATAGACTACTACTGGAATTTTTCCATTGAATTAACATTATGGACTTTTAACAAATGCCGTAATTAAGTAGAATTTCTAATGGGAATGCAGCCTAAATTAAAATCAAGGAAAAATGCTCAATATGTTCAGTAATCCTCCAGGGGGAAGTTTGGAGGTCTCCTACAACCATACTTTTATAAAAACCTCAGTGTTTCTTGGTCTACTTGCACCCAAATTTGTTGTTTACTTATTAATCACTCTCTACTACTGATTTTTCTCTTGAGTAAAGTGACATGATCCATAGAGGTGATAGAGATGTAAAAGAGACAGATCCTGGAGAGGTAATGACTATAAAATGTTTATTATCCTCTAAAATTGATATAACCTCCTTGCAAACAAGCAGGATTTGAACATCCCTGTGTCTTGCATTATGCCTACCATGGAATATGAAGATAAAGTATACAGATGTAAAAACTGGAATTTTTAGCTTTCATGGAATAAATTAGTATGTTTGAAAGCTTATTAATATGAATGTAGAAAAATATGCAGTTGTATCAGTTTTGTTTGGCTTTGCTCAGTGATAAATCAGCAAGCAACCAGAGTGGAATGGGACAGGATAAGGAGGGATTAGGGAACTATATTATTTGAGGTTATTTGAGAATGGCTAATGGAGGGGCTGTTTACCTTATAAAAGTAAGGAATTATGAGAAGTTTCCAATTATCTTCAAAAATTAGAAATTTGTCAGTGTAGGTGAGGAGTAGTCTTTGTTGTTCTGGTAGGCAAGGACTAATTGATATAAATTAAAGGAAGACGGGATATAACACAGCATAGGAAAAAGCTTTCTCACAATTAGCACATAGCTGTGCTTTTTCACAACAGGGCAAGGGCTACCATATGAATAGGGTAAAATAGTCCCTGAAAGTTTAGTATTTAAACAGAGAGCTTGATCATCTGCCTGGATTCAGGCAGGATTTGTGAACTGTGGGAGAGATTAGATTTGGTAACTTCTAAAGTCTTTTCTAGTCTTAGAATGTTCTTTCAGACATATACATCTTTACAGGGTTTTCATGGAGGAAGCAAATGTCTTTCCAAGAGTATTTTATTTTTCAATTAGAGCAGTTCTAATGTACACTCTTTTGCCAGATTTTAGCCAAGTCACATCTTCACTTCCGTGTATGTCAATGGGGTGGAATATCCTTATTTTCGTTAACGTATTTAGGTTCAAAGAACAGAGGCTCATTTGGGTTACCTCAAAAAATGTGAATTTAAATATATACTCTTCTCCCATGCTCACCCACTTGGGGGAAGAACAGAAAACCATTCTGTTCTGTTCTGACAACCCCCAAAATTCCATGTGGGGAATTCCATGTATAAAGACTGAGCTGGCAAGGGTGGAGTATAAAAATATTATTTACAAAGAAGAAGAGGATATCTGTTGCGACCTTAACCTTCAGACACCCTATCCCCAGGTCCCTTTTTGCTCTTTTAGAAAAAACCCTGGGAATGCATTTGGGTGCAGAACAAACCCTTCCTCTGGAGGGGGCAGTCAAAACCCAACACGGAATAGGAAGCTCTGAGATTAACTGAGGAAGAGAGTGAATGGATAGCACCTCAGATCCTAAAGGGGGAGGGTGCTGCCCTCCATTACCCTGGAGTAAGCAGGCTGGCCAGCCAGCCTCTGTTTCCATAGGTCCCATGTAAACATTGACTTTCCTTCTGTATGTCCCTGCTCTTCCTGACTTCCTACAGAGCCTCCCTTGCTTCCACGGGAAGCACTTGGTTCCTCTATCTTTTCCTCCTTCCCTTCTAACCCTCCTCTGGAAGGAGTGGGGAAAAGATACATGCACCCCCAATGTTCCTAGAAGCATTATTTACAATTGACAAGATACGGAAGCAACCTAAGTGTCCATCAACAAATGAATGGATAAAGAAGATGTGGTGTATATATATATATACCCCCCACACACACAATGGAATACTGTTCAGCCATAAAAAATAAGAAAATTTTGCCATTTGCAGCAACACAGATGGACTCGGAGGGCATTATGCTAAGTGAAATAAGTCAGAGAAAGACAAACTTTGTATGACATCCCTTATATGTGGAATCTAAAAAACCAAACTAGTGAATATAACAAAAATGAAACAGATTCACAGATACAGAGAACAAACTAGTGGTTACCAGTGGTGAGGGAGGGGCTGTATAGGAGTGGAGGAGCGGGAGGTACGAACTATTGGGTGTAAGATGGGCTACAAGGATGTATTTATACAACATGGGGAATATAACCAATATTTTGTAATAACTGTAAATGGAGTGTAACCTTTAAAAATTGTGTAAAAAATGTTTTTAAAATGTGAATTTATTTGGGAGAAAGACAGAAATCCTTTCTATGCAGCAATCCCTTATATAAACCTAAAAATTTCTCCACAGTCTCAGGAAGATGAGATGGTCTGAAACTGTGAAGAGAAAGTTATTCTCGTAGTACAAGTATCTGGTTGTCTTCTCAATCCCAGAATCTTTCTGATTCTTAGTCTGTGCTCTCACTGAAAGGTCTTGACTAATCTCTGCAACTCAAGTTCTCTCTGTGTCCTTTGACTACAGCCACCATTCCTTTATGTTACCTGTCTCAAATTCAAAACGATCCAGACATAGGATCTGACTAACCAAATTAGTCACCATTTCTCCTTTTGCCAGAGCTTTTCCTCAAGACCACTTTATATAGAATTGGCCAAACTGTGGTTTAGATAGACTGCCTCTGGACCAAAAGCCAATCCAAACCAATTGGCTTTGGCCATGTGTGTCCTCTAATTCGAATACAGCTACTGATTGGGACACATCTCTTAGAGAGAAGCTCTGAAAATGGCAAGCATACTGAAGTTGGGGCTGCCAAGAGTAATCTGTATCCTGTATTAAAGTATTTGCTTTTATGTCTCATCTTCCTACTGGATATTATGCTCAAACAGGAAGAGTAGGAGGGCTAATTTATTTTATCTCCTCTTCACATGTAACAAGTTATTTTGCAGTTATCATGACATTATATAGGTTTAGAATGAATAAGTGGCTATTTAAATTATAAATCCTATAGGGTGTGAACAAATTAGACACTTTTTATTTTTAAATTTTCTTTTTTTATTGAAATAAAGTCGATTTACAATGTTTTTAGTTTCAGGTGTACAGCAAAGTGATCCATTTTATTTATATATATATATATATATATATATATATATACACACACACACACACATATATATACTTTTTCATATTCTTTTCCATTATAGGTTATTACAAGATATTGAATATAGTTCCTTGAGTTTATATATTTTATATTATAGTAGAGCATATCTGTTAAGCCCCAAATTCTAATTTTTCCCCTCCCAACTTTCCACTTTGGTAACTATAAGTTTGTTTTCTATGTCTGTGAGTATGTTTCTGTTTTGTAAAACAGTTTATTTGTATCATTTTTTTAGATTCCACATACAAGTGATATTTGATATTTGGCTTCTCCTTTCTGATTTACTTCACTTAGTATGATAATCTCTAGGTCCATCCATGTTACTGAAAATGCCATTATTTCATTCTTTTTTTATGGCTAATACTCCATTCTATATACATAGCACATCTTTATACATTCACATGTCAATGGACACTTAGGTTGTATTGATGTCTTGGCTGCTGTAAATAGTTCTTCTATGAACGTTAGGGTGCATGTATCTTTTCAAATTAGAGTTTTCGTATTTCTGGATATGTGCTCAGGGGTGGGATTGCTGGATCATATGGTAACTCTATTTTTAGCTTAGGGTTTTGTTTTTGTTTTTGTTTTTGTTTTTTGCGGTACGCGGGCCTCTCACTGTTGTGGCCACTCCCGTTGCGGAGCACAGGCTCCAGACGCACAGGCTCAGCGACCGTGGCTCACAGGCCCAGCCGATCTGCGGCATGTGGGATCCTCCCGGACCGGGGCATGAACCCCTGGGCCTGAACCTGTGTCCCCTGCATTGGCAGGCGGACTCTCAACCACTGTGCCACAAGGGAAGCCCTATTTTTAGATTTTTAAGGAACCTCCAAACTGGTTTCCATAGTGGCTGCACCAATTTATATTCCTGCCAACAGTGTAGGAGGGTTCCCTTTTCTCCACACCTTCTAGCATTTGTATTTCTAGACTTTTTGATAATGGCCATTCTGAACAGTATGAGATGATACTGAAACAGACCAGGGCCCAATGGTCCTTCCCCGCCACATCCTCAACCTGCCTATTTTCTGTGAAAAAAGTTTAGTCAAATAATAAGTTTAATCAGAAGTGAGAAAACACAGAAACAAAGGAAAACAGTCCAACAAGACTAAATAATAATATAGTCATTAAGCAAAGTCAAGGATCTTTAGTTCCTTCTCAAGGGCTGCAGATAATATTCTGAGCCATATCCTATGAGCTGTCTTGTAGGTACTGAAACCCCCACCAGGTGGAAGACATTAACTACATGATGACCACGCTGTGGCCATGCCATAAGCTGCCACAATTCCAAGAATTGGCCTCAAGGAAATGGAACTAACCCACCCTGAAAGTGAAGACTAACTGTACCTAAAACAATCAAGATGACACTAGTCAGACCACCACATGACCAATTGCAAGATGACTGTCAGAGTTGACTGTGCTGTTTCTGCATGTAGCCCCCTCCCTCCTTCTATAAAAGCTCTTGCCCACTGGTTGTAGGACAGGGGGAGTCGACCTTTGGACAGGAGTCCACCCTCCATCCAGGCCCTTCCTCCCCCACCCCCACCAGTTGCCAGCATCCAAAATAAAGCAAACTTTCCTTTCCACCAACCTTGCCTTTTTATTGGCTTTAAAGCAGCAAGCAGCCGGACCCCACTTTCGGTTACAGTACCTCATTGTAGTTTTGATTTATATTTCTCTAATAATTAGCAATGTTGAACATCTTTTTATGTGCCTGTTGGCCATCTCTAAGTCTTCTTTGAAGAAATGTGTATTTAGGTCTTCTGCCCAGTTTTTGATTAGTTTTTTGGGGTTTTTTTGATATTGAACTGTATGAGCTGTGTGTATAGTTTGGAAATTAATCCTTTGTCTGTTGCATCATTTGCAAATATTTTCTCCCATTCCATAGGTTGTCTTCTCATTTTGTTTAAGGTTTCCTTTGCTATGCAAAAGCTTTAAAGTTTAATTAGGTCCCATTTGAAATAAACACTATTTTGAGTGCCTGCTTTGTGTCAGGTGCTGTGATAGATATTCTAGTTTGATTTTATGAATTCTTATTGTAGTTTTACATTCAAATTCAGATTCAACTTATGTTAACTGAATGTTAACTATTACGACTTTGAGTTCCTTTTTTTTTTTCCATTATTATTCCTCTCTATTCTAGGAATGATTTAGGATGGCTAAAATGTTTCATAAAATATAACAAGATAGTGTAGATTCAAAGTAAGACTACAGAAGAAAAATATGAATTGGTGCAAAGTGGAGACAGGATTGAAATGAAAATGAGAGTGGAAAATGTAGAGCCATAAAATGCTTCTAAACATTCTAGGAAAATTTTCCCAGTCAGACTACACTCAATGCCATGTGATTTAAACAAAACAATTACCAATATAGAGTAAAACTGTTCTCAGAATTTAGAGCAGAGTTCTCAAAACAAATTCAAATAGTGTTCTCAACAACATCCTTACAACAGACATAACAGTGAGCTTCACATCTTTATTTTGTTCACTCTAGGTAAATTCCCGTTGCGGAGCACAGGATCCGGATGCGCAGGCTCAGCAGCCATGGCTCACAGGCCCAGCCGCTCCGCAGCATGTGGGATCTTCCCAGACCAGGACACGAACCCGTGTCCCCTGCATCCGCAGGCAGACTCTCAACCACTGCGCCACCAGGGAAGCCCCACTCTAGGTAAATTTTACAAACATTATCTTTACAGTGGCACTTTGAGTATTCATTGAATGAATATTTGTTCAGCGTGGGTTATGTTTATGCTACTGTTCTAGATTCTGAGACTCTACAGTGCTAGTTATATAAGATCACTGCTCATAAGGAATTAGATTCTGATGGCTTAAGGCAATCAATACATAGGCAAATAAATAAGTGAATAAGATCATTTCAGGTTACAATAAATTCTATGGAGGAAAAAATACAATGTAACATATTAGGTAACTCCTGGGGTTGAGGGGGGCTAAAGTTGATTGTAGACTAGGTAGTCTGGAAATGCCTATGGAGGAGGTGATATTTTAGGCTAAAAATCTAGACATGTAAACACTCCAGGAGTACTCCAAACAGAGAGACCATAAAGTGCAGAAGCCTTAAGATAGGAATTAAATTCCAAGAACTGAAAAGACCTGTGGTTGAACCATAGTAATTGATAAAGTCAAGGAGCTAAGTCAGAGTAGGGAGTTTGGATTTTATTCTAAATGCAATGGAAAACATTGAATGGTTTACATAGGGAAGGGAATTGATCCAATTTGTATATTTTTGGAAAGTTCACATAACTTCTAAGTGGAAAGTGAAAACTGGGAGAGGGATTGGGCATAGCAAATATAGAAGCAGGGAAATTAGTTAAGATGCTTTTGTGGGAATCCACACAAAATATAATGGTGGTGTAGCCTAGATAAGAGTGGAGGGAGAAAGGGAAGAATCAATGAATTTGGGGTATATATGAAACAGGTTTCTATAATCCTCTTTTTATACATAAGAAACCTAATGTTCAGAGGAGCTAAAAATCTATTTTAAAAAAAATGTAAAACAAGAGTTTAAACGTAGGTATTCTGATTTGAAGTCCGTTGAACCACTATTTTAAATGGATGATTTTTATAACCTTAATTCTTTAAATATTGCATTATCATTGATGCTTCCATTAAATAAACATTTCTATTGGCTTAATTATATCTCCAATCAGTCTTCTCCTTTTTCTTCTTTTTTTAGTTCTTTTCTGTTTTGCTTATTTATTTTTGAAAGAGAATGTAAATAATTTAAAGAAAATTGACCATATTGTGCTACCATATCAAAGAAATAACATCCTAGCTCTATAAATTACTTCCTCCTTGGAAGACTGCAGTATTAGACATGGTGTCACTCTTGCTGAATGCTGGAATGCCTCCTTTAAGTATCAGGCTGTTTGTATTTGATGCTCAAAAGTCTTCAGTAATGAACATTGAACATCCACTTTCTATCTCTGTATGGATATTTTTCTGTTGATGATTTATAATATTAAAATATTAGGTAATTTGTAGAGCAGCAAGGAGTATGCCTCCCAATCCAGGACTATACCTTAGAAAATCATGTGGACGATTTTCTCTGAAACTGGGTTTGCAATATTTTGAAAGACGATTCTCCTAGCAAATAGTTTTTTTACTTGATGAAAATCGTAACAAAATGTCATTTAGAACGTACATGCAATCTATCACATGGTAGCAATAGGGAAACACAGAAAGAGGGTGGGATTTTTCTACATTGGGCGTCATAGCCTCTACTGCAGGGGCCTTTGTCAAATACCTATCTAAAGCAATATGGGGAGGAAAGAAGGCAGGTGAAGATTTGTGCAGTTTTACCTCTTGATTGACTGTTTCAGTTATGTTTACATCATCATGCGGAAAAAATACTTTGGAAATAAGGATGAGAGATTGAACTTCTGATATATTGTTATGAATCATTCCTTATATCCATAGTTTTAAAGTCACTGTAGCCCAATGGGGTTAGTAAAACATCTACCTCAACCCTGCTTCAGAAAAATTTACAGGTCATTCAGACTTAACTTATGCAAAATCATTTTTTATAGTTTTATTATCCTCCTTCACTCCTGAAATAAATTCTCTTCTTGACTTTATCCCATTAATGGCAACAAGAATTCTCTTAGTGCCTCAGACTTGAAATCTCAGTGGCATTTTTTCGTTGTTTTCTTCTTCATGGTTATTATCTGCTATGTATTAATTTTCACAGATTCTGCCCTTCAACTTGTTAAATTATATCCCTATCTCCATTCCCTGCTTCTTACATTCCCATAGTTCTAGTCCTGACTTTTATCACTTCTTAACTGTGATATTCTCACAGCTTTCTATTTAAAAAAATATGAAAACATAATCAATTCCAAATTAGGGATATCCAACCATCTCTGAATTAGGGAGTGGTTTTCACTAAATTCAAAACCAATAGGAGGGATAGAAGCAATCCATTAGTAGGTTCTGCTATATTTTTACTGAGCCAATCTGCTTTCCAGCAAAATGAGGTCTGTTACAAACAGGAAATTCAGTCATTAGTCCCCTGTTCTCTGAAGGTACTTTTTAGCACATCCAGAATAGCCTTTCTCTATCTTTCAGACCATCTGAGTATCAAAAGTCCAGAAAAGAAATGGGCAGATAGCTGGAGGTAAGAATTAATCTGACCTCTTGCCTGCTAGTATGTGTCATTCTCTCAAGATATTTCATAGCTAAGATAGGAAGAACCTTGGAAGGAGGACATTCCGGGGATTTTAGTTTTAATAAACTTGGCATATCGAGATAGACATTCATTAGGAATAGTAGATGATCCCATATTGGTCCAGCAAAGCCACACTTTGGTATTAGCAAATTATTCAGGCACATTCAGTACCCACAAACTTGCCATCTTACTATAGACAATGGATTAGCATTAGCATCTCACAGGACAGGGCATCTAGACATGCAGAACAGACTCTTGCCAAACCACAAGCTCCAGCTCTTCTAACTCATTTACCTTATGGCAAATGGTTACCTGACTTTAGTATATTCATCAAAGTGCAGCCTTGTTGCTTAGACAGTGGCTCTCCATAATTACCTGTGCCTCACTGCTCAAAAGTCTGCTGTAGAGTACTCCTTATTTTATTGCAGGTCAGCACCTAGAATACTTGGACTTGGTATAGAGCTGGTGTCTGTACATGAACCTCAGCAGGTGGGTAGAAGTCAGGCTAGCCATACTTACCTTTCCTATTCTGCTTCTTAAATTTTAATAATTTCTGCATGTAAGGGAGTAGGTATATTCAATTCTATCACAGGACTGAAAGTAAATGAAATGAATTACGATACAAGGTGGAGGGTAAAATTCTAAAGTTCTTTGACAATGGAAAGCACAAAATATGTTAAATCCAGTATGACAGCACAGCCCTACATAGACACACCCAGTTTTTAGTGTCTGTGCTCAGGTCCCAGAGCACTTCCTTCTTTAAACTTCCTCAGGGCTAATCTTCATTACCTTCTAATACTTGTCCATAGGGCTTAGCTCTGTCTATTACCCAAATGCAAAGCCTAAGACACAGTTAACACCTGGCAGGTCATTTTCCAAAATGAGTGTTTGGACTAATAAAAGCTCATAGTAAGTGGAGGAGGAGCATCTGTGAATGTTTCAAGGAGGTTTTATAGTCCAAAGTCCTTTGAGATTCGCAAGTAGTGTGAAGTGCCATCCGCTGTTTAGTATGTCATGGATGCTCATCAGATAACGAATGTCTGAAACTCAGACCTTACTGTAACTGCATGAGTGCAGCTTTCACACAAAAAACCAAACACACATACAACAACACACACATGAGCACACATAGAGATATACACACAAACTTTGCAAAGGGCAAATCTTTAAAATGGCACTATCTGGACCAATATTAAGAAAAGGAATTTAGCAACATGTGCCTACACTCCTCGCAAAAGTGATAAAGTTTAATGTTGTTATCCTTTTTGGTCATCCTCTGCCTTTATACTATCTCCAGGGGTCTCTGGATGCTGAAATGGGGGCCTTTAACAAGCTTATTTTAAACAACAGCATTTTCTGCATTTGGCTAGGTATCCTCTGGTTATACAGATAAATAGTTGATGCTTTGAAATACTGCTTTTTTCCCCTGACTTTGGTCACAATGTAGCCTTAGGTCCAGAATTCCCATATTATCCTCTGTAAGTGGAATAAAGATGATGTAAGAGTTTATTATTCTCATATTCATGTAGTAACACAGGGATCCAATTACAATGTCTGAATAGACCTATCCCTATCAAAGACAAGCAAAGAGAATTGAACCAGTAAGGCCCATAAAAATATTACACAACAAAGGAAAAGCACCAGTCTGAAGAATTATAAAGACTTTTGAATCCAGAAAACTAAACTTTGAAAAGAATCTATTACAGGAACTAGAAGATTTGTTTAGAAACTTGTATGGAACCCTGACCAGAAAGCAGAGGTATGAGGCTAAAAAAAGTGTAAATGACCATAAGGAAAGAAGACATTGAGAAGAAAATGTTGATAATAGAATGAAATAAAAAGTGATAATATAAATAGAAAATAAAGTAGGATACACATTTTGAAAGTCCATTGGAAGTAATAATAATAAACTACCATTCTTCACTATTTACTGACACAGTTCAGGTGGAATTTATTCCTATATTTGATGATCATTTAAAAAATAACCAGGGCTGTTCTCTATCACCCCACAAAAAAACTAAACCATTTGCACAATAGAAACACAAAATGGAAAAATTGCGTCTATTGTATCACAAAATGGACAAACTCATTGTCTCCTTCCATAAAATTGAACTACATAATGCAGTTAATGGACATTTTTCTTACCATATTGATATTAGTTTTGTGTATTTTTATATCCAGTTTCTTGGTCTGTAAAGACATTTATTATATGATTTATATGAGTTAATGCATGTAAAGCACTTAGAACAGTACCTAACACTAAGAGGGTGTTCAGGAAGTAATATAAATTATAATATTAGAATAATCCAAGTGATTTGCAGATTTCTCATTGGAAGATATTAGCAAGACTTTCAAAATATTCTCTTTTACTAGTAAATGCTTCTTTGTTAATTATATAAACTAATGTATACAGTACAAGATCAAATGCATTAAAAAGATCTAGAATGTGAAAAGGATGACAATGTATACCAAAATACTGAGAGTGTTTTTGTGTGTGGGATTCTGGGTGATTTCTCTTCTTCATTATTTTCAGAATGTTTTACAGTAAGCACACTACACATTAACTTTACTTTCAGAGATTACATAATATTTATGATTATCAGTATATGCATGCTAATTAGTACTGTAATAATGTAAAAATGATTTTGTATCAAGAAACTAGAGAGAAATTACTATGGAATGAGATTATGGACTGGTTCTTCCTGTTGCTTTTCCAGATTTTCTAATACTAGTATGTAATATTTTTAAATAAATAAAAGGTATACTTTTTAGGACAATCTGAAATATCTCCTTCATTCAATCATTCCTATTCTCTCTAACCCAAAGTTCCCTGCTCCTCTTTTGAACTCTGATAATGTTTTCCACTTCTGTCGATTACTTATGATTACGTTTGTTGTATTATAATAATTTGTATAACTTCCTGATCTTTTGGTATTAGAATATAATTTCAATGGGTTTACATGTATGTATATATATAATTCCATATAATAATTAGAAATGGCATAATTATGGTAGATTCAACACTATTATATTTTTGTACTGAAAGTCTTGTGACATTTTGTTGACTGCAGGTGTCATGATTTCTAAACTGATACAAATATCCATGAAGATGTAGTTTTTGGTGGGTTTTTTTTCAGATATTGGAATCTGAATAAAGTTATGGCACAGTAGGATATTTTCCCTTTCTCTGATATAAAATGTTGAGCAATACAGAGCATCTGGTGAATTAATGTAAACAGTTAAGAATAAGGGGACATGTGTACTCAGATTTTACCACTAAAGAGCTTAGCCCTTCTCTGAAGCACTAGTTTTGACTTTTGGAATTTGGGCTGGGCCAATGAGTCTTTAAATATTCCATGTATCAAATAACAGTATATTTTCTTTTTCTGTCTGGTTTCTTTCACTCCATGTTTTTGCATGTCTCAGTAGTTTATTACTTTATATTCTTAAATCGATTCCATTGTATGAGTATGCCAAATTTGTCCATTTAACCTCTTGCTGAACATTGCATTGTTTCCAGTTTGGGGCAATTAAAAACAAAGCTACAAAAACATATATGTACAAGTCTTTGTAGCTGCATGCTTTGATTCTCTTGGTTAAATACCTATAAGTTGTACGGCTGGATCATTTGCTACGTGTATGTTTAACTTACTGAGAAATGGGCAAGCTGTTTTCCAAAGTGGCTGTACTATTTTACATTCTCACAAACACTGTATGGGAGTGACAGATTCTTCACATTCTCACCAAACATGCTATAATTTATTTAATTTTAGTTATTTGAATAGGTATGTAGTAATATTGTGGTTTTAATTTTTATTTCTATGATAATTAATATTTAGTATTATTCTGTAATAATAATATTTTCATATGCATTTTTGCCTTTCATGCACATTCTTTGGAATGTCTGTTCAGATCTTTTGTCCATTCAAAAAACACTGGTTTGTTTTCTTGTTATTGAATTTTGAGAATTCTTTAGATGTTCTTATGAGTCCTTTATCAGATATATGCTATGTAAAGATATTTTTCTCCCTTTGTATGGAATATCTTTTCAATTTTTAAATAGTTTCTTTCAAAGAGAATTTTACTTTTTATAAAGTCCAATTTATCATTTTTTCTTTTGTGGATTATGTTATACTTAAGATTTTTTCCTAACCTGAATCCACAAAGATTTTATCTTAATATTTTTTTAAAATCTCAAAGTATAATTGTCTATTTTTCCACTTTCCTTACAGTTGTCAGGTTTTGCTTTATAAATCTTGAAGCTTTGTTAGTAGATACACAAATATTTGAGGCAGGTATATTAAGTTCTGCCTTTCATAAAATATGAAATCTAACAACCTCTGCATTTTACGTATGGTTTTAAATCTCTTATATTTAATGTGATTATTTATATGGTCAAGATTAAATCTGCATCTTGGAATTAGTATTCCATTTGTCCTATCTGTTCTTTGCTCCCTTTTCCCTCCTTTTCTGCCTCCTTTAAATTAAGTATTTAAATACTTTTTGTTATTCCTTTGTATCTCTTCTGATGGCTTATTATCTTTTATTTATTTATTTTTACTATTGTCTTTGGGTTTTTACTGTATATATTTAACATAAGGCAATCTACTTTCAAGTGACTTCATAACAATTCATGTGTAGTAACAGTGTCTTTCTCTCCTCCGAGCCTTCGTGTTGTTTTTATACATTTAATTTCTGCATATGCTATCAAACACATGCTATACTGTTATTCTTTTGTTTAAATAGTATATTGTCCTTTAAAGACATTTAAATAAAAATAAAAAACCCTGTATATTTACCTTGCAGTACATTTTCAGTACTCTTTATTCCTTGAGTAGATCCATAATTTAATCTGAATTCATTTTCCTTCCACCTTAATGGCTCTTTATAATATTTCTTCGATCTGCTGGTGATGAATTCTTTCAGCTTCTGCATTTCTGAAAAAAAATCTTATTTCACCTTGATTTTGAAAAAAAAAGTTTTGTTGTGCATCCAGTTTGAGGTTGAGGTTTTTCCTTTCAGTGCTTTAAAGATGTTTCTCCACTGTAGTCTCACTTGCATTGTTTCCATTAGGAAATAAGGTGCCAGTGTTAAGGTTCAGTGAAATTCTTGGATTTGTGACTTATAATTTTCATAAATTTGGAAGACTTAGCCATTGCTTCTTCAAATATTTTCTATGCCTCTCTGAGTCCTTGGACAATACCGCTTTATTGGCTTCTTGAATCTTATGTTGCTGCTGAGAAGTTAGACATTAATCTGACTCTCTTCCTTCTAGGTAATCTGTTTATTAATAATTATTAAAAGTTTTAAAATTATTATTTCTTTTATCTGGGTGTTCTGAAATATCATTACATTGTTTCTAGATGTGCTGTTTTTATTCATTTAGTACTTACAATGCTTTAATTTCAGAGGACTCCTGACTTCCCTCAGTTCTGGGAAATTTTATGCTATATTTTATTCAAATATTAGCTCTTTTCCATTCTCACTATTTTCTCCTTCCAAAACTCCTGCTTAATACATGGCAGAAAATCCAGGTTTATTCTCAATTTCTTTTAATGTTTCTTCTAGATCTCCCATCTCTTTTTCCCTTTGTGCTTCATGCTAAGGGAATTTTTTGATGTTCTCTTATAGTTCATGAATTTGTTCTTTTGCTTTGCCCAGTATGCTATCCAGCACATTTACTGGTGTCTTTAGTTTAAAATTTCCACTTCTCTATTCAGAATCTCTCAGTCTTAAAATAATGACCTCTGTTTGTTACCTGCATGTGATGTTCTTTCTATCCTCTGAATATATTAATTATACCTATTTTATTATAAATTAAATGATTTGGGTTTGAGTTTGTGTTCTCTGTTATGATGTTGGCCTTCACATGTGCTTATTTTTGAACTTGTGCTCATCTTTAATGGGTATTTCCTATTATCTGTTGTAGATATGCAATTTATCTGGGGGAAGAGGCAGGAAGTTTTTCTATTGCTGTACTGTGAACTGTTTTTGAAAGAGAATGAGAATTAGAGATGAGTGAGCTACTTGGACAGCTATTTCTTTTTTTCTTTCTTTTTCTTCTTCTGTTTCTTTTTTTTTTTTTGATATGGCTGCTCCAGATACTACCAAGCTCACACCTTCCATGTTTCCCACTTAAGAACAGTTAGTCCCATGATTCTTCCTTTACCCAAAAGGAGGAAGGGAGATTGAAAGAGGTTGCCTGAACTTCTTTGCTGGAATTTCTGTGTTTTTTTGTTTTTATTTTAAATCAAATTATGCTTTCATACGACCTTGGGTTCTTGTCTATTTCTAGCATTCACCACTTTTGGGCATGGAACACACCATTGGTGTCATTTCTTCCTATATTTTAGGATATGGTCTCCTTCTTCTTGCTCACCCCATCTGCTTTGTGTCTTTTAGGGGTTTCTTTTTTTTTTTTAACAACTTTATTGGAGTATAATTGCTTCACAATGGTGTATTAGTTTCTGCTTTATAACAAAGTGAATCAATAATACATATATATATCTCCTTTCTCTTGCGTCTCCCTCCCACCCTCCCTATCCCACCCATCTAGGTGGTCACAAAGCACTGAGCTGATCTCCCTGTGCTATGCAGCTGCTTCCCACTAGCTATTTTTTAAAATAAATTTATTTATTTTATTTATTTATTTTTGGCTGCATTGGATCTTTGTTGCTACGTGTGGGCTTTTGTCTAGTTGCAGTGAGCAGGGGCTACTCTTCATTGCGGTGCATGGGCTTCTCATTGAGGTAGCTTCTCTTGTTGCGGAGCATGGGCTCTAGGTGCATGGGCTTCAGCAGTTGTGGCACGTGGGTTCAATGGTTGTGGCTCACAAGTTCTAGAGTACAGGCTCAGTAGTTGTGGTGCATGGGCTTAGTAGCTTCGTGGCATGTGGGATCTTCCCAGACCAGGGCTTGAACCCTTGTCCCCTGCACTGGCAGGCAGATTCTTAACCACTGTGCCACCGGGGAAGCCCCCTAGCTATCTATTCTACATTTGGTAGTGTATATATATCTGTGACCCTCTCTTACTTCATCCCAGCTTACCCTTCCCCCTCCCCGTGTCCTCAAGTCCATTCTCTACATTTGCATCTTTATTCCTGTCCTGCCCCTAGGTTCTTCAGAACAATTTTTTTTTTTTAGATTCCATGTATATGTGTTAGCATACAGTATTTGTTTTTCTCTTTCTGACTTACTTCACTCTGTATGACAGTCTCTAGGTCCATCCTCCTCACTACAAATAACTCAGATATGTTTCTTTTTACTGCTGAGTAATATTCCATTGTATATATGTACCACATCTTCTTTATCCATTCATCTGTTGATGGACACTTAGGTTCCTTCCATGTCCTGGCTATTATAAATAGAGCTGCAATGAACGTTGTGGTACATGACTCTTTGAATTATGGTTTTCTCAGGGTATATGCCCAGTAGTGGGATTGCTGGGTCATATGGCAGTTCTCTTTTTAGTTTTTTGAGGAACCTCCGTACTGTTCTCCATAGTGGCTGTATCAATTTACATTCCCCCCAACAGTGCAAGAGGGTTCCCTTTTCTCCACACCCTATCCACCATTTATTGTTTGTAGACTTTTTGATGATGGCCATTCTGACTGATGTGAGGAGATACCTCACTGTAGTTTTGATTTGCATTTCTCTAATGATTAGTGATGTTGAGCATCCTTTCATGTGTTTGTTGGCAATCTGTATGTATTCTTTGGAGAAATATCTATTTAGATCTTCTGCCCATTTTTGGATTAGGTTGTTTGTTTTTTTGATATTGAGCTGCATGAGCTGCTTGTGTATTTTGGAGATGAATCCTTTGTCAGTTGCTTCGTTTGCAAATATTTTCTGCCATTCTGAGGGTTGTCTTTTTGTCTTGTTTATGGTTTCCTCTGCTGTGCAAAAGCTTTTAAGTTTCATTAGGTCTCATATGTTTATTTTGGGTTTTATTTCCATTACTCTAGGAGGTGGGTCAAAAATGATCTTGCTGTGATTTATGCCATAGACGGTTCTTGTCTATGTTTTCCTCTAAGAGTTTTATAGTGTCTGGCCTTATATTTATGTCTTTAATTCATTTTGAGTTTATTTTTGTGTATGGTGTTAGTGAGTGTTCTAATTTCATTCTTTTACATGTAGTTGTCCAGTTTTCCCAGAACCATTTATTGAAGAGGCTCTTTTCTCCATTGTATATTCTTACCTCCTTTGTCAAAGGTAAGGTGACCATACGTGTGTGAGTTTATCTCTGGGCTTTCTGTCCTGTTTCATTGATCTATATTTCTGGTTTTGTGCCAGTACCATACTGTCTTGATTACTGTAGCTTTGTAGTATAGTCTGAAGTCAGGGAGCCTGATTCCCCCAGCTCCATTTTTCTTTCTCAAGAAAGTATTTGCAAATGAAGCAACTGCCAAAGGTTTAATCTCCAAAATATGTAAGAAGCTCATGAAGCTCATTATCAAAAAACAAACAACCCAATCCAAAAATGGGTGGAAGACCTATACATTTTTCCATAATAAACATACAGATTGCCAACAAACACATGAAAAGATGCTCAACATCACTAATCATTAGAGAAATGCAAATCAAAACCACAATGAGGTGTTACCTCACACCTATCAGAAGGCCATGATCAAAAAATCTACAAACAAATGCTGGAGAGGCTGTGTAGAAAAGGGAACCCTCCTGCACTGTTGGTGGAAATGTAAATTGATACAACCACAATGGAGAACAGTATGGAGGTTCCTCAAAATCTAAAAATAGAACTGCCATATGACCCAGCAATCCCACTACTGGGCATATACCCTGAGAAAACCATAATTTAAAAAGATACATGTACCACGATATTCATGGCAGCACTAATTACAATAGCCAGGATATGGAAGCAACCTAAATGTCCATCAACAGATGAATGGATAAAGAAGATGTGGCACATATATACAATGGAATATTACTCAGCCATAATAAGGAAGAAAATTGAGTTATTTGTAATGAGGTGGATGGAGCTACAGTCTGTCGTACAGAGTGAAGTAAGTCAGAAAGAGAAAAACAAATACAGGATGGTAATACACATATATGGGATCTAAGAAAACGGTACTGATGAACATAGTGGCAGGGTAGGAATGAAGACATAGATGTAGAGAACAGACTTGAGGAATCAGGGTGGGGAAGGGAAAGCTGGGATGAAGTGAGAGAGTAACATTGACATATATACACTACAAATGTAAAATGATGTCTAGTGGGAAGCAGCAGCCTAGCATAGGGAGATCAGTTCGATGCTTGGTGACCTAGAGGGGTGGGATAGGGAGAGTGGGAGGGACGCTCAAGAGTGAGGGCATATGGGGATATATGTATACATATAGTTGATTCACTTTGTTGTACAGCAGAAATTAACACAACATTGTACAGCAATTATACTCCAATAAAGATATTAAAAAAATTTTTTTAAAAGAATAAAAACTATTATAAGTGGTTTAAAAGAAGCAGGCAGAAAGTTTTACTGGAGAGGAATGGGATTAGAGGGGGCACATTTTAGGTAAAATGATTACAGAAAGAGAATTTCAGATAGGAGAATTTAAGCTGAGATCTGAAGAAAAAGAAAGAACCAGACCCAACAAGATCATAGGCAGAGGTAACAGTACCTATGAAGGCACGAAGACGAAAAAGATCTTGGCAGATTTGTTTGGTGAACTGTTTGTGTGCAGTTGTAGTAGTGGCTGTGATGGTTAACTTTATGTGTCATCCTGACTGGGCTAAGGGATAGCTGGTAAAATATTATTTCTGGGTGTGTCTGTGAGGGTGTTTCCAGAAGAGATTAGCATTTGAATCCAGTGGACTGAGCAAAAAGATCCACTCTCACCATTGCTGGTGGGCATCATCCTCTCTGTTGAGGGTCTGAATAGACCAAAAAGGTGGAGGAAAGGCAGATTTGCTCTCTGGCTTGAACTGAGACATCCATCATATGCCCAGGAACATTGGTATTCCTTGTTCTGGGGCCTTTGGACTTGAACTGTGACTTAAACCATTGGCTTCCTTGGTCTCAGGTCTTCAGATGCAGACTGAATTACACCAGAGGCTTTCCTCATTCTTCAGCTTATAGATGGCAGATTGAGACTTTCAAGTCTCCATAGTGATGTGAGCTAACTACTATAATAAGACCCCTCTTGTATCTATATCTGTATCTATTATCTATATCTAAACTATCCTATCGGTTCTGTTTCTCCGGGGAACCCTGACTAATATAGTGGCACAATGAGAGAGGGAAACTGCGTTATAAAATGAAGTTGAGTAGCAAAAGCAAGGGAGCAGATCATTCAGCGCCTTTGTAGTCCTTGGAAGGAGGCCAGGTTGAATTAAAAATGCAACAGAAATTTGAACATGAACTGGATTATAATAGGCCAAGACTAGTGGTAAGAACTGTTAAGAGGTTATTGCAACAAGAGATGCTGATGAATTGGATTGAGAAGTGAAAACGGAGATGGAGCTGAGCTAAGGATATTGAGATGCATTTTTGGAATTAGAAGCAGCAGCATTTCATGATGGATCAGATGCAGGGAGTGATTGGAAGCAGAATAAACTTTCTTGTTTGAGCAATAAAATGGTGTTGTTAGCCTAAGGGACAGAACAAGAGTTCATTTTGTGATCTATGAACTGTGAGACACCTGTGAAACTGTAGTTAGGTATGTGAAGGTGGATCTCAGGAGAATTTTGGGCTGTTTTCTTCTCTGAATTTTGGGAATCTTCTCACTTACACAGGCTTTAATTTTATGTGTTCCCATACTCTTTCTTCGGCCGCCTTCACTTCTCGTTTGACAGATTCTACCTGGCTTATAACATTCACTCCTGGGTTTCATCCTTCAGCTGTTTGATAATGACATTTGCTTCTTCATCTTCAATTCAGTCGTCTTTCCTGAATATATATATGTATAATGTCTATATATTCAACTTCCTACTTGACTTTTTCTCATGTGCATTTTATGTGTCCCCAGAACTCCATATATCTGACAAGACACAGCCACCCATCAAGAAACCTGAGACTATTCCTTAGCTCATCTTTGTTCTCACTCTCCACATACAAACCTAGTCCTGTTGAATGATATTTTGCTGTCTTGAGTATTTATAAACATCTGGTTTACTTGGACTTCTTTTAGTCCTAGAGTCCAGGATAGAGCTGGACCTAGAGGTGAAGGTTAAAGGTGCCTCTGCTGTGAATGTCCATAGGATGGCAAGCCAAACATATTGTGAGGTTAGGCAAAGAGCAGAGAAATGTCAGGATTCAAGTGGTGTCTTAGGGTAATTGTTCTGGCAGCTGTGAGCTAGACAGATGGGAATAAGGAGAAGGAGAGATATTTCAGAATGGGAACTATGACACAAGTTGTTTTTTAAGAAATCATAAAATGAAATTGCACAAAGTAAAATGTGCTAATATGTTTTCCTTTTCAAATGCCTTAAATGTTTTTTCTTTTAAACCTTCCTGAACAATCACTTCAAAGGGGGTGATAAATGGAAAAGACCACCCTCATCTGGCACAACATGGGTCCCTTAGGACCTTCCCTGGAGTTCAGAGCCCTGCCTCATTTGAAATGTGTGTCATAAGAACACCCCTCATTATGACTCCAGAAAATTAATCTTTCTAACGTGAGAACTTTTGTTATAATCTGTTATATAAGGTGTGATGTGACTCTCTTCCACATAAACACGAACTCTCACACCTTTAATTATCTTTTATTTTTAGCACATTTGTTTCTTAAAACATAGATTGCTCAGACCATTTTCAAAATCATATATTTGACATTAGAAAATATTTTTTAAAATACTGTGACCCTAACATATTTATTTTTAATCCTTGTTATAGTTGATGGAATGCTTAGTGTAGAGCAGATGTGTCTTTCTGGATTTCTATCATCTGTACCAAGGTGAATAATGGTTTCAAATGGAGGTCATGGGCAACCTTAAAAGGAAAAAAATAGGTCACCAAAGGAAAACCATTCAAATGAAGATGGACAGCTGAGAAACCCATGCAGTGGTGGCTGTGAGAAGGATTTGGGCTCAGTGCATCTAAGAGCCCCCAGGAGCAATGACAGGGAGAGTTGTTTTACACTCAGCATTCTCTGGGATACTGTCACGTTGGATCACTAAGAATTAGTTGGTGTCATTTGCCTTATTCATAAAATGGATCAAATTACAGTGGCATGCCAAATAGTCAGTGAGGAGTTGGTAAATTTTCATGTTGTTCGAAACCGTGGTGTTTCAAATGAAGGCTGAGAGGTTTGGAGTTTTAAGCATTCCGAAATAAACATTCCAGATGTCTGTGGCTTCTGCATGGTGTGTATGTCTTAGGGAAGGTAGTTTCCACTTTAATAGATTAAGAAAATTGTGAGCCTGGGGAGTATAGAGGACAGGTAGAAAAAGCTAGCTTTTTATAAATTCAATGTATCATAGGTTCTCCACGAGTTCACTTCATGTTGACCCCTTTAATGCTGGTTATCAATAGATATCAAGGCCAGTCACTCTTCTTTTGGAACATCAAAGATGAGAAGTATGGTATGATATGTCTCTAAATACATCCCTTCATCCTTCCCTCCCTCCTTCCTAGATACCTCTGGATCAACCTGTCACAATTTCAGTTAGAACTCCTGCTTTGGCTGGTGGTCTCACACAGGCCATCATGAGACGTCATTTTGCCTTTCTAGCTGTCCATATCATTTCAATTAAAATGGTACCACTATGTGACAATAGTGCCTATACCCAAGATTATCCTTCATTTGAATGTCACTAGCACTGAATTTATAATTTTATGATTCCTCTGCTGCATGGACCATGATCACCAGAGCAAAACATGACAATAATACCTGTTCAGCATATCTATTTATTTCTAATTCTTCCTTATGGGTATTTCTTTCAATATATGCAAAAGTAGAAAGAAGGGTATGATGATTGACATACCTGTCAATCAGCTTCACCCATTATCAATAGAAAATCAATCCTGTTTCTATTTATTTTGAATTTCTAATTTTGGTCTCCTATCTTTTAACACTTTTCATTTTAAATATGTACTACTAGTTGTTATTGTAGCCACATCTACTTTTCTTCTCTTATGTTCAGTTAATGAGCAAATTATTTACTGAGAGCTTACAGTTTGACATTTTCTTTCTCCTGAATTTGTGAAGCAGAATGTTCTTCTGCACGTTACTGGGTAAACATCTTTCTAACCATCTTTCTTTCATTCACTCACTCTGTCAGTCACTTATTTGGTAACTCAATATTAAAGAGCCCCATGTATACTGAATAGTCAAGGACAAAAACCACAGTCTCAAAGCAGCTCCTGGTTTAAAGGGGAGATAAATGTTTAATGGAGCATTTTCTGGGGACAGGGTAAGCGATATTTGGCTGCAAAAACAAAGTTATGAATCTCATATCTTGGTCCTACATTACGAGGAACATTATTGTTATGTGGCTTTCCCATTTATAATAATGGTTGATACAGTTCACATCTACATCTTTATTGTGGTGACAATAATAGAATTCACAAATACAATGCAAGTCTTTGACTTTAAGATTTTTCCTAACAAAAACTCCCATCCTGCAATATTAAGCAAAATCTTGTAAGCATAATTAGCATTTACAAAGCATTTTAAATGACCCATATATTGAATAAATGAATGAATGAATGAATACATGATTAAAGAGTAGAATAGTAAAATAAGTTTAAAGTGTTTATATAAACTTCAAAAATTAATTTATAATATATAATTTGAAATAAATTTAAGATATTAGAATTACATTCTCATATGATTTATCCAACTGGGAGATTCTTAGACTCAGGACACTGGGGACTTGAAAAGCTGATATCAAGCATTTATTCAAATCCTATCTTTTTATAGATGAAAATTAAGTCAAAAAAATAAGGTACCATGACAATAGCCTACTTCTTATAGTTCATAAAAGATAGAACTAGAGCCTATTTATGTGACTTCTTGACTACTGTTCTTTCTTCATAACATACAGGAAAAACTCAGAATTTGATCCAGTTATAAATAAGATAAAATGACTGGAAAAAACCCACATAGTTTCATGAGGTCTTTGTGCATTTGTGCTCTACTTATAGCATTGTGAAAACATGATCTAAATAAGACTTCCATATAACAGAATTTTAAAATATTCTTGTCTTGATGTTCTGTGTACCACTAGTTCTGTTTAAGGGCAGAGATTGCCTTGGTTATTATTAATCCCTAAAAATATAGGCTTTGGTTGAAATAGTGTCATCTTGTCCTTAGCTGCAGCAATAGAGTCATAGTAATTGGCCTAATAAGAAGAAAAAATAAAAGTAATTATAGCCTCAAGGAGCATTTATGTATGGTTAAATAACAAAGGGGCAAGATAAAATTGCAAATGATTTCCTCTCTTGGCAGGATTAACAATGATGGAGCTGCCTTCCATTTAATCCTGAGAGGGGGTTAACACAAAAAGACAGGCATTATGCCTTCATCAAATGGTTAGCCTTAAAGATGCTGGGGTAGGTCTTCCAATTTAGGGGTTTGTCCACAAGTTTGTTTATACCTAATTTCTTTGCCCCTTGTCTTTTCCCTCCGAGAAGGAGCTTTGCACCTCAAAATATTCAGAGCCACAGACTTAATGAAAGGCCATTTCTCCTTGGAAGTTTCTGTGTGAATGTCAGCTTGTGAGTAGCACCCCCAAATAAAGGGGGTTTTTGCATTCTTTAATGGTCTGCAGAGCCCCAAAACTTTCTGTCCATTGCTCTCACCTTAATCCCTTGCACCATCCATTTTTACATACAAACTCAAACCCAGTGATATAGCAAATGCCATCTCAACCAGCATGCCTTCCACACAGCCAGTCGTGCCTGACCTTGTAAGTTCTTGTTTACACTGTAGACCTGACATCAGTGCTGGTCCTTAAGAATGTTTTTCCCAACCCTCATTTGGACCATCTCCTCTGTTTCCAGTGGATACTCTGCCCAATCCAGCCTCCTCTGAGGACACTGCCTCAGCACAGGACCTTAACTGCGAGCTTCGCTCTCACTCTTGCACAAGCATACACAAGTTACACTGTTATTTTTTCTGTTTTACACCTCAGGTTCTTGTACTAAATAACATATTCCTTGAGAGCAGAGACCACATATGTTTATTGTAACACCCCCGAGATCACATATATGCGATAATATCAAAGATAAATAGCAAGTGGAACACCTTCTCTGTGTCAGGCAGTTTTTTTGAGTGCTTTTCATACATTCTCTCCTTTAATCCTCATGACAAGTCTTAGGTCACCTGTTAGTACTCCTTTAAGATAGGCTGCTGGATTACTGACTGAAACTGAAGAATGATTTTAACAATGCCACCCCCCACCATAATTAATTGAGGGGGTCACGGTCTGTCAGAGACCCCGTTAAGTATTTGATATACACTACTTAATTTCGTGTTCACATCAGTCTTGTAAAGAATTCCCATCTCTACTTGGCATTTGAGGAAACTGAGATACAGCTGAAGAGAAAGATGCACAGTCATGCCAATAGTAAAGGCAGAGCGAGAATCCAAACCCAGGTCTTTCTTACTCCAAAGCCAGTGCTACTTTCCCTA
>NW_006795797.1:304603-308583 GCF_000442215.2 Lipotes vexillifer | reverse complement strand
CCCTACAAGATACTGTTTTTGTAAGGTCAGAGGGCACTTTCTCTTTTGCCTATCATCGAATCATTAAATGTCTAATCACTATATCCAACTTCAGCATACTCCCTATTCACGTATAAATGAGCAGTTATTAGCTTAGACTTGGACTAAGCTGTGCTTTTGAATATGATGTCCCCTAACTGGAATGTCCTTTCTTCTGTCCGTTCTCCATCCAAAGCATTCACCTTTTACTTGGCTCATGACCCGAAATCTTTCTTGACTACAGACGGCCCTTCATATTGGTGTGTGGAATCCACATCTGTGGATTTTTTCCCTAATATTTTTGATCCACATCTGTGAATTCAACCAACAGTGGATCAAAAATATTAGGAAAAAAATTCAAGAAAATTCCAAAAAGCAAAACATGAATTTGCTGCACACGGGCAACTACTTACATAGTGTTCAAATTGTATTAGGTGTTACAAGTCATCTAGAGATTATTTTAAGTATACCAGAGTATGTGTGTAGGTTTTATGCAAATACTATGTCACTGTATATAAGGGACTTCAGTATCTGTGGATTTCATATTCACTGGGAGTCCTAGAACCAATCCCCCACAGATACTGAGGAATGATTGTATTCCCAACTACAATGATTTCCTTCCTTTCAGTCTGCAGTAATGGCCTTTACTGTCTCCTCCATACATTTAGGTGTTTACCGTATCATTTAATCATTTTAATATGAATATATCATATCTGCATAGAAAGACTTATAAGTTCTTGGACCAGGAGTATTGTGGACCATGCTTTTGTGTATGTTCTCAGTTAGAACAATTAGAAAACTTTTCATTAAATTCAAAGGTTTAGACAAATATCTGAATGGTCAGAGATGTATCAGCTACTAAGAGAAATGATCCTCATCACAAGATTGGGTTGAGTTTGGACAGAAGCGACATGCACACTTAGAGGCTTGTCTGTTGAGGCTGCTGTTGGTGACAGAATGCTGGAGGTTTGAACCTGACCACATGTTGTGCGTTTGTTAGGAGAAATCTAGGAGAACATAATACCTTTTAACTGTTTAAAACAAATATAACTTAATACAGGGGTGTAGTTATACAGATGACATAAACATGAAGAAACCAAAAGGGAGCCATGAAGCAACCAGAGATGAGCGGCAGCAGGAAAGTGTTACCACAGCCGAGGGGTTGATACCAGGTAAAAGAAGCTGGAATCACGGTCAGTTTTTCCAGTGGGAAATGAGCTGGAACCGTGGAGGAGAAATGCTCACTGCCAGAGATGCTGCCCAAGGTAGACGGAGGGACAGGGAGAGGGCGAGGGAGTGGGAGTACAGGAGGTGTTTCTCTTTTGTCCTCTCAGCACGTCCTGTGGTGGGCACTGAACAGCGATTACGCTGCGCCTAGGAAAGACAGCCTGCAGGGCGCAGCACCTCTGATGTGGAACAGAGCAGGGGGAGTGCGACAATGGCTCTCAGAGCAAATGGGTCACAGTGTGGCACGTGTGGTTCTACCTGAATACCCATGGATTGAAGTGATGGGAGCACTTGGGAGACTAAACCTGCCCACCTCAAAGGACTATCAGACTGCTGAGGAGGCCACCAGAAGATTGTCTTTTAACATATCTCATGATACTCAAGGCTAATTTTTGTGTTTTAGAGGTATTGATGGGAATTGTTGTCCTAGAACTAGTAATTTTGTTCATGGTACTGTAGAGAACAAGGCACTGTGTGATTTAATGATAGAGAACAGGCCTCTGGCATCATTTTATGGTATAACAGTGATCATTTCATTTTATTACTCTAGATATTTCTGTGAAATCCCTTTCCTGAGAGGCATTTGGAAAATCTCCTTTGACATAAATGGATATCATGCTTTTGTAGCAAACTCTGGTTTTATCTTTTCTGTGTGAAATGACAGAACACGTTGGACATGCACAAAGCTATAGATGGGAAACACCACACCTGCCATCTAACCCAAAGCCTTCCTTTGTCGAGGACGGAGCTGAGGACCAGGGAGATGAAATGATTCATCTAAAGTCACTATAAAACCTTGTGCAGCCTGGAGGTCCCCTACTTTGTGACCATGGGATTATTTTCTAACTTCGTGAATTTCAGTTTCCTCACTTATGGGAGAGTAATAATGGTACCTACCTATATCACAGAGTTCTCACAAGAGTTAATTGAGATCATCTGTATCAGTGGTCAGCAACCTTTTTCAGTAAAGGGCCAGATAGCAATAGAGACCATGTGGTCTCTGTTGCAACTATTCAGCACTGCCACTGTAGAAGAAAAGCAACCATAGACAGTATATAAGCAAATGAGTGTGGCTCTGCTCCAAGAAAACTTCATTTACAAAATGGGCTGTAGTTTTCCACCTCTTGATCAATTTAATTTGAATAATGCTTGATACAGAGTAAGGATTTTAAAATCCTACCTGGAATTATTATTGTTATGACGATGATGATGTCTATGGAATAAAAGAAATCATTCATATATTTAGCTTTTAAAAAACTAAACTTTCACTGGTTTCCCTAGGGTTCTATCCTGAGATTTCTTTACCACCCTTTGCAAGGTAATTTCCCCCATGTCTGGGCTGTCCCTCTCCTGGACACTGTGAGGCTTTCTGGGAAAGGCGGATAGGCCTCCTCCTGGGAGTGAGAGACCCTGTAACAGATTTGGAGGCTCTGCAAACCCTAAGAACAGGTTTCAACACCTCAGCTCCTTCTCAAGATCAGAGGGGCTGAGTGTGTAAAATTAAATTGTTGTTTGCTCCCCTCATCCAAACAATACCATAAGGTTGTGCAGCCAGTACAGAGAAATGCCAACCCAGATCTGTCAGTGAGGAGCCAGAACAGCAGTGTAGAAGTGTGTGGGCAGGATTGATGTAGAGATCTCACTCCCCTGAGACCTAAATAGAGGGCAGACCAAACAAGTCGGGGTATGGCAAAAAAAAAAGTTAGAGCAGTGTCTGAATTATCCTTTAGGACAAATAAAATTTTATACTCCATCTATTTCATGATACAGCATTTCTGATGGTACAACTATTACAATAAAAAATTAATAGGATATATCAGGAAGAGATGAAAGTCTGGCCCTAGCCAGAAGAATTTATGTCATGGAGATCCTTGATAAGCTAAAGTTACAGCAAGAAGCAAACCTGTTCTCAGTGGGGGCTCTGAACGGGTAACCCCTTCTCGGTTCTATGTTTGACTTATTCCTCTGTGTTCTTAGGACAGTGATAATTACTGATAAGACCCCCAAAATAATAGCCAGCTCCCTAATCATGTCCATAAAATGGCTGCAATATTGACAACAGCACTGAGTAAATCTGTAACCCTTGGTCTGCTGCCACCCTCCAACCAAGGGGTGGTTAGAGAAGGCAGTGAGGAGACCATCCTCACTGGAATTTAGCACCTCAAAACTTTGTGAGGTAATTTATGGACATCGAGTCCTAACATAATAGTTCTTTTTGGGGATGAAAACATTAATTTTTAATGCCGCTTGAAAATTCTTGGAGCAATGAGGAAAGGCCCTGCTTACTCTACAGTTTTAGGGAAAAAAAAGCATTATTTACATTTAATGGCTCTTCTTTTATAAAGCATAGGTTCTTTCTGCTCATTCAGGAATGTGATACGCAAAATGGAGCACTTATGTTGTAGTGTTTATATTGTATTCAATTTTGACATATTGAATACAGTTTATAAAAATACATTAAAAATTTTTTCTTTTAGTCTGTTGCTGTGATCTGTTTTAGTGTTTCCATGTTGTGAAATGGGTTTCTGGAAATAAAGCTCAATTTGTAGCCTCGGTCCTATAGAACAAGGGTTGTCAAATTTTGTAAAGGGCCAGGTAGTGAATCTTTTAGGTATTCAAAGCCATACAGTCTTTTTTTTTAATTTGTTTAACATTTTTATTGGTGTAAAATTGCTTTACAGTGGTGTGTTAGTTTCTGCTTTATAACAAAGTGAATCAGCTGTACATATACATAT
>NW_006795797.1:255791-304014 GCF_000442215.2 Lipotes vexillifer | reverse complement strand
TTTTTTTAGATTCTATATATATGTGTTAGCATACAGTATTTGTTTTTCTCTTTCTGGCTTACTTCACTCTGTATGACAGATTCTAGGTCCATCTACCTCACTACAAATAACTCAGTTTCACGATTTGTATGGAAACACAAAAGACCCTGAATAGCCAAAGCAATCTTGAAAAAGAAAAACGGAGTCTGGCTCCCTGACTTCAGACTGTACTACAAAGCTACAGTAGTCAAGAGAGTATGGTACTGGCACAAAACCAGAAATATAGGTCAATGGGACAGGATAGAAAGCCCAGAGATAAACCCATGCACCTATGGTCACCTTATTTTTGATAAAGGAGGCAAGAATATACAATGGAGAAAAGACAGCCTCTTCAATAAAAGGTGCTGGGAAAACTGGACAGCTACATGTAAAAGAATGAAATTAGAACACTCCCTAACACCATACACAAAGCCATACAGTCTTTGTCACAACTACTCAACTCTGCCATCAGGGAAAAAGTGACCATAAACAATATGTATATGAATGGACATGGATTGTGTTCTAATAAAACTTTATTTACAAAAACAATCATGGGGCCGCATATGGCTTGTGGGCTGTAGTTTGCTCACCCCTACTATAGTAGTTAAGCATTTATTATTTTAAGAGGACTCCAATAGTATCTGCTGTCTAGGAGCCAGTTAGTCATGTAAAAAATAACTGCATTAAATATAGTTATTTCTAAAAGGAGGGCAGAATTGACAAATGCATCCATGAGGGATATTATACATGTCTATTCTTAAAAATAAATTATGGAGAAATAGAAGATAATTAGAATTAGAAATGTTGGGACTTAAAGTGAATTAGAATCACAAACTATGATGCTTTGGGATCTGAGTTGTATTGCAGTGCAAGATTTTTGTATTTTTTCACATTACCTCACTTGTGCTTTCCTTTGGTAGTATGTTTCAACAGCGTGTCCACTCCCCCGAAGATTTTTAAATGGTTACTAACACTGAGGTTAGCCAGTCTCCTGTTCCTGGAGGGATTAAGTGCATCCTGTGTGACTGTACTGGAAGTAGACTCTTGGAAGCTTGTGTCTGGTTTCCTCCAAACTTTTCCCCTATCTGTCTTTTCCCTTTGTTGTTTTTGCTTTGTATGTTTTCACTGTATTAAATCTTAGCCATGAGTATAATTATATGCTGAGTCACATGAGTCCTTCTAGGATGTCACTGAACCTGGGGGTGGTCTAGGGAACGCCCACCACACCATCCCACCTTGGTATACCATATTTTCTTTATGTATGAGACTGAACTAGAGGAAGGTCTTGCCATACTGTAATCTTCCTTAGGAAGAGGATTTATCCTCAGGGCAGTGGAAAAATTATACAGGAAGTAAACAGCACTTCAGTACTCTCCAGATACTATACTTTTGGAGTCTTTTTGGCTGTTGGAAGTATATCAACTGTCACTGGTTCCATTAAAAACAATATTTTTTATAGAAAATCAGTGCATGGTATATGTTAGGTTCTCAAAGAAATATTTGTTGAATGAATGAATTATGATCACCCTAGCCTTTGAGTCATTGGTATATTTTTCCACATTAACATATTGCTTCCTAGAATGTCAACACAGGGTAACCGATAGCAGCCCTGTGCATTCTTTGTTAGACATATGCATTTTGATATGCACAGCAGCAAAATCTCCCAGAACCAAAACAGGCTGGGTGCATTTAAAATCACTGAAAACTCATTTTGACATTTCTTTTTTGGTATAGTAGTTATTATTCTTTCCAGCCTTCAGGTTTATGTGTCTGCAGCGTTTCCACTTCACAACTACTAGCCCTTCTTTTATGATTACGCCTATGACACATGTCAGTTTAAATAAATGAGTGTTTCCATTTCCACTGGCTCATTCCTTCACGTGTTTATTCAGAACAGGCAGTAAATCTGGCAAGGTGCCAGGTGCTGTGCTAGGTACTGAAGTTTCAAAGACAGAAAGCACATGTTCTTTATTTAGTTAGGCAGAAGACACTTAGATTATTACATACAGCTAGAGCAAACTTATTTACGAGTAGCTTAGGATCATAAGACTCAACAGTTGACCCTGGTGGAATCTTTCAAAGAATGACTTAAGTTCAACAACTCAATAGCAGAAAGGAAAAGCATTTTAAAGGAAATGTCATGTACAAAGGTCCAGAGGCTGGAGCAAGTGTGACACATTCAGGATGTGTGACACATTCAGGAAGTGTGACACATTGTTAAGAAGCAGCAGAAAAATGAGTGTAAAACAGGGCCATTAAAGATATTGTATATACCAGGCTAAGAAGCAGAAAATCATTGTATAGGCTAAGAGGGGTGGGGGGAGTCGTTGAATTATCTCAAGGAGGGCAAGTATGTGGTCACATGTGCAGGTCAAAAAGATCACTCTAGGAGAATTGGGAGGGTGAATTAAAAAGGGTAAAGACTGGAGGCGGAAAAACAAGTGAAAATTGTGGTAATCCAGAGAGAGATTGTGGAGATCTGAACTAAGGCAGTGGCCATGGATACAGAGAGGAGAAAGAGAGAAAATATTAAAGCTGTTTTGAAGTGGACCCCAGACTAATTGATTGGACGTAATGTAAGAGAAAAGGGGCAGCCACTGATGATTCACAAATATTGGTCACGAGGTATTTTTCTTAAGGGGAAGTGGTTTGGAAAGAGATAACAGACTCATTTTTGGTCATGTTGCATTTGAGATATGGTCAAGCAACCAGGTAAGACTGTCCCTTAGGCACTGGGCAGTGACCTATTTGGCAGTAGAAGTGGCAGACACCACACATAGTGTTAGATATTTTTTATTTGCCTTCTTGTTTAATTCTCCTAAGAACTTTACAAGGTAGGGGATATTATGTCCATTTTTTAATTAAGATAGTTGAGGTTCAGGGAAATTTAAGTAATTTTCCCAGTGTTATAGGAGTAATTGGCAGTTCCAGGATTTTAATCTATATCTCTTTGACTTCATTGTGTCTTATTTACTCACCTACGCTGACTCACCTTTTTGGTAGGAATGGAAAATTTGTGTTAATAAATTTTTTTTACAATGATATTAAATCAGGCTCACCTGACTGATTGGACATAATATCATTGTATCATTGTATCTTTGCAACAGAAAGCATTAGGTAGTGGTAAGCCTTTTCTCTTTTTAATGGCATTGCCTATTGACCACACATAACATCCTGTGTAATGTAAATGTGCTTAAGGTAGGAGTAGTTTAAATGGAAGATAAAATGCAGAAATAAAAAAGAAAATGGAGAGAGAAATAAATGTGATTTTTAAAAACATTTTTGTGATATTATAACAATATAAATGAAATCACCTCTCCTCTAGGCAGTAGCTGCAGAGTAAGAGGGCACCCTGGATGTACTTTTTCTGGTCCTCCCAGGTTGTAATACCAACAATTAGCTGAATTTTTGTGAATCTAATGGAGGAGATATTCAGGGATTCTGTAATGTTTTATGTTTATTTCTTAATCTTTGCAGTTTGAAGGGGACATATTGTGAAAATAGAAGAGGGAAATGCAATTGACATCCTTCACTATAAAATATATAGTGTGCTACGTCCACTGTCTTTCTCCTTTTGAATTTAGACTGTGCTATTTGTGAGAGTGATGATTGTCTTGAGATGGTTTTGTGTTCATGTGCATGTGAGGATGTATTCCAACAATTATTTGCTGGGTGCTTTGAGAAACAACAAAGTCAACTCCCATTGATATGTCCTCAAAGGAGCCTGGATTTAATACAGCAAAATCCATGCTGGACTGCTCAGCACTCTGTTTCTTCTCCATCCTCCAATGATATTTTAATAATATATTAAATAAATCAGACTTGGGAAATGCACAAATAGGTACTACTCTGTTTAGTGAGTATTTATAGGAGAAGAGAGATGGTCCCTGGAGTGAGACCATCTCCCAGGAGAAGCTGGGTGGGGTCTGACACTGTGGAGAGGTCATGGTGCTCTCAGAGCAGGTGTGGAAAGTGGAGGGGACAAGGTTCTGTGCAGAAGCATCTCATTGTGGCAACCTGGTTGGAATAGGAGCCCCTGAGACCTGTCTTAAAGTTGTGTCTGCATTTCATATACGATAATATTTCATATATGATAGCATTAAGACTGTGTGTATATTTAGAATAACTTGATAGTAGTGGCTCATGGAGACCAATCCTATTTCTACTTTCACATGTGCACATACACAGAGCACTGTGTGATACTCAGGATGGGAGAAATATTAGGAACTGGGGTACATCCATGGGTAGACCCTATAAAAAGTAAAATATATTCAGTCTTTTTCTTTTGGACTATAAAAAAAAATCATATGTATCAGATTTTGTTTGAAATTCTTTAACTTACTCTTTATAAGTTCCTCCAGTTACTCAGTAAAATCTGGAATATGTTAACAGCTCTGTGTGGTGGTGGTGTAGGTAGAAGTGAGGAATGGCAGTATAAAGGGAAATCAGTAGGGTGACTATATATTGATACTTTGTTTTTCAAGCAGAGACAATTTTACAGAAAGAAAGGAAGTACTATTAATAGCTATGTCAAGGCAACCAGCAAAAACCAGGCCAGCATGTATGGTCATCCTAAAAATGAGGCCTGCCTATCTGGGGATGCCAGCCCTGCAGAGGACTCTGTCTTATAACAGCATTGCATGGAAGCGTTCTGAGTCTGTGAGTCCTAGGCTGTGAGTAGCAGTGAAGAAATTATCTGTGGCTGAGCAGAGAGCAATTGCAGTGATCTGGGATCATGATGGTCAATCCTAACCCCTCTTCTCATTCACTTTCCCTCATCTATTAATATACTAAAGGATCATACAGGATTTGTCTCTGTCTGACTTGTTTCATTTAGCATAATGCCCTCAAGGTCCATCCATATTGTAGCAAAAGGCAGGATTTTCTTCTTTTCTTATGGCTGAATAGTATTCTACTATATATATATATATATATATTCTTTTCATATATGTATTTATATGTTTTCTTTATTCATCCATCAGTGGAAACTTGGGTAGTTTTCCATGTCTTGGCTATTGTAAATAATACTGCAGTGAACATGAAATACAGATATCTTTTGGGATTAGTGGTTTTATTTCCTTTGGTTATATATTCAGAAGTGTAATAGTTGGATCATATGGTAGTTATATTTTTAATTTTTTGAGGAACTTCCATACTGTTTTCCATAGTGGCTGCACCATTTTACATTCCCACCAACTGTTCATGAGTTTTCCTTTTCTCCACATCCTTGAATGCTGTTGTTATCTCTCCCCCCCTTTTTTTTTTGATGATAGGCATTCTTACATGTATGAGGTGATATCTCTTTGTGGTTTTGATTTGCACTTATGTTTGATTTGATTTGCATTATGCTAAGTGAAATCAGACAGTGAAAGACAAATACTGTATGATATCACTTATAGGTGGAATCTGAAAAAAAAAACTCATAGAGATCCAATTTGTCGTTGCTGGAGGCTGGGGATGAAGGAAAATTCATCAATTCATCATCATTCAATTGGGTGAAGGTGGTCAAAGGATAGAAACTTATAAAATAAATACGTTCTGAAGATGTAATATATAGCATGTTGATTATAGTTAACAATACTATATTGTATATTTGGAAGTTGCTAAGAGTTCTCATCACAAGAAAGAATAATTTGTGTCTATGTGAGTTGATGGATGTTAACTAAACTTACTATAATTATTTTACAATACATACAAGTATTCAATCATTAGTTTGTACACCTTAAACTTATAAAATGTTATGTATCAATCATACCTCAATAAAACTTGAGAAAAATACACTAAAGGGAGGTCATCTTTACGTGGATTCCAAAGGGAAGAGCTATGGTGAAAATCCTGAAATAAGTAACCAGGTAGGCCAGGAAGTCAGAAAAAATATTCATAGAGAAACCCTCATTTCACTGCACAGATTCTAAAAATAGAATGAAGGAAAATCATTCCTTACACAAGATTTCTTTTATTACTTGCTCCCCAGAGAGAATGAGCTGTGGTTTTCGAGAAGTTGGTGATTTAGTGGAGAAGTTGGTAAATCGTGTACAAAGCTCTTCTCTCCTTTCTCAGTAGGTGCCAAGGGTACTGGAGCATCTGGCAGTGGTGGGTCCTGACATCTAGTGACCCTGTTGGAGTGTGATCACCCTCCACTTGCTACTCTGAAGGAAAATACTTACAACTTTCTCACTAAAAAAGAGTTCCATTCTTTCAGGTATAGTCTGTCTCAGCAAGATAGGATTATTTTGCTTCCTTGAATTTAGATTCCAGAAATGGCTATAAAACTATTATTTATAAGAACATGCCACTACGATTTAAACAGACAGAGGTCATTATAGTGATTCAGTGTTCCAATCATCTTGATAATGGATCCTAATTATTATACTCTTCTAGTACCTAAAAACAATTGCAAACTAGAATGAAAACCATTTGAAGAACAAGAATGTTATAATATTTCTATTTTTATCACAACTCTCATTTTTGAAGAAAAAATAAATTAGAACTGCTAATTATGCAAATCACAGATGACCTTGGGGCTGTAAGATGGACTGCAGAGGCAAGGCTGTTTTTAGCAATTTAAGGTTTATAGCTCTGAGATCTGTAGAAGAATCTATTGGGAGAACAGTTCCCAGTTGCCAAAATCAGAGATTAAGAAGTGATTAGATTTCTTTCTTCTTTGAAAACTGAGACCCAAATTCAGCCTTCTTACTTATTCTTGAGGGAGCTTTCACCCATCAGCCCTTGCTTGCTTATTGTCTTTCCAATATCAGTGCTTCTGGTTAGAGACTCAAAGACAAGAACATGTGGAAGGGCTGCTAAGTCCCCTGGCACCTGCTAATAGAGGAGAAGACACTTGTGTTAGGAATGGCGGCCTCTCGGCAGGGGGAAAGGGCACATTTCCCATCCTAATCATAATCCCCTCCAAAAACAAGAAAAGTGATTTCCTACCTGTACTGCCACTTAGCCTCTTCCCTTTCTGTTTTTTCTCCTGTTTCCTTCTAAAATGTTAAGTTTGGGTTTTTGTGGCACTCTACCCTCAATCCTTTGTTGCTTTCTCATTGCTCAGTCTACTGATAGCCCGTCACTTCTTGCTACTGCTGCTGTTGTTTCTGAACTTCTCTCTTTTTTTCTTTCTTTTATTTTTCCTTCCACATCAAGTACTTCCGGACCTCTTACTACTTCACTGTTAAATCTACTTCTGAAATCACAGGAGTATTTAGGATTGAAGTATAATTCATCAAACACAGAACTTGCAATGTTTGGTGCACCCAGGAATTACTTATTCTTAAGGTCATCTATAAGACTCTGATGACCTTCTCTGTCCCTATCTCTGTCTTAGTCTGTCAATGTCCCCATCCCTGTCTCCATCTCCATTTATCTCGCTTTCAGTATACAACTTGCCAGGTGTTCATATAAAATGCAGGTTTTAAACTTTTTAGAACTTATTGTACTTTCCTCATAAGAAATCATCCTACCTGGATGTTGAAGAAATGTGAACTTTCCAATTAATAATATCCTCATCTCTCTTGATTTATTCTTTTTCTATGAAATTTACAGTCAATTCTAAGTTCACCTCCTTATTAGGGCTGGTTTAAATAGCTGCTGTCTGCATAACTCCAGCCTCTTTTAGAGAAATCTTTAGTCTGTCAGAGGTCCTTCCACTCACTTGGCTATTCTCCAAGATGGTGACAACAGTATTCCTAGCATATTAGAACCACCTAGCTGGGGAGCTTTTAAAAATTCTGATAACTAGGTCACCCCTGACATCATTCATATCAGAATCTCTGAAACTGTGACCACTGGATCAGTTTTTATAAAGCTCCCAAGGTGTCTGCAAAGTGCAACCTATAAGGAGACCCACAGTACCTGGAAAGACCTTACAGCTAACAGTTGCCTGGGCCACTCAACCTGCCCCTAAACATAGTTGGAGTCTATTAAGTCCACAGAGCCAGGGGTTATCCCAGGCTTGGGATCAATCTTGTCTTAATTCACTGTGATTTGGGCTGATGTAAGGAGCACAAAGACAATACTAATAGAAGTTAATATTATTGTGCACTCAAAATATGCCACTTATATTAAGTGCTTATGTAGCTTCCTCATTGCGACCCCAACACGTATGCTTCCATTTACAGATGGAGAAGTTGAAGCTTAGAGAAATAAAGTAACATGCCCAAGATCATAAAGTTAATACATGAGAGAGCTTAATGTTCTTCTGATGTTAAAACCTCTGCTCTTACAGCCATGTTCTATATTGACTTCCTACATTTATGATACTTAGAATCAAGTCACTCTGCTCAAGTGGTCCAAGACAGCAACTAGTTAGTCATCATAGCTCCCTGGTCCCATATGCCTTTTCCACTGCACATTTCCCACCCCTTTGGACTTGCCTAGTTCAAGGTTTGACCACACCCAGTCCTACTGCTCTGCATCTTCCACATCCAGATGCTGCTCAGTCCTTAATCCTGACACCTGACTATTAACAGCTCACCTAGCTTTCATGAGTCAGTGTCCATTCCTTTGGAAGAGTCACCGGACACTGGACCTACTGCTGATGTTGGCTCACACTCTTACAGGGTCTTTGACATTGCCCTTGTGCAAATATGCTTCATTCACTGAAGTTTGGCAAGATCACACTGTCACATTGGTTTTAGTAACCAACTCCACAGAGAGCAAGCATCTGGTAATTTCTTCTACCTTAGGAATACGATTCTCTCTTCCCTCTGTATTCTTTGTCATTATCCCAAATGAACAATTTTAGAATATCTACATTAGGAACACTTAAGATTGAGGTGTTCTGTTTATGAGAATATTTTAAGTCAGTGTTTACCCTACTTCAAATAAAATGGACTTGCAGGAAAATAAGACTCCATCAAATCACCTGTTCTAAGCCTCTCTGATCTCATGACATTTTAATGTAAATTATAACAATATTTTCTCCAAATTCTTTATGGTTAATGTTGTTTAAATTATTCTCCGTTATATAGTTTATGGAAATACATTGTCCTATATAAAAATGGGAGTAATTTTTAGCAGCAGACTGCATTTAATATGTTAGATTTAATAAAGTTACATTTGTATTTGGGACATTTTCCCAGAACATAATCAAGTATGACAGGTTGGTTATGAGGAGCTCAGTTCCTTGATGTATGTATCAGCTTAAGAGCTTGTCACCAATCTTGACGCATTAATTCTAGTACCTTGTTCAAGTGAAACTTCCTGTTGTCTGTGAAACACTGTGAGTCATTTAACACACAACAAGCTTTTAGATCACGTTGCTTCTGTGATTGCACATTCTGAATGCAAATACATGTCTGTAGTGATTGCTGGCATCAGAATATTAACATAAGAAATGTTTCCTGCACTATCATGCCAGGCTGTGTCTAGGAAACATGTGTCTGGTGCTCATAATCTCAATTTCTGCTAAGTTTCTAGCGGATTTACTGGATTTCAAGATGATTTTCAGAAAATGACTTCACACCCAAGGTCAGATTGCTTTTTAGCCAATAAATGATGAGTGAACTGGCATTTTGCAAAAACCTGCTCTAGGTAATGGGTTCTCTCTGCCCTGCTAACAGTCCTGGTTAGATAATTAGACTTTGTGGTTAAGGTCAGATTCAAGGGAAAGGATTTACATTGCATTGCCTGAGTCTGGTCTAAATTGTATATAATGCTAAAAAATAGTAATTACCCGATGCACCTCTAATGTGCACCCAATGTGGTAGTGACTGTGAAATTTTAAATTAAGGGTAATTTTATCAGGTTAACTTGGAAGCAGATTCATGAGGACTCACAGTTCATTTTGCTTTAAATTCAGCAGGCTGTTTCTATAATTTCTTATGGGTCTATTATTTATAAACCTTGCTTGGTGACTTGTCATCTCAGAAAGACCAGGTTGTATATTTCTTCCCAAGGCTCACCCCTTACTACTTTGTCCAGTAAGACAAATTTATCTCTGGTGTGTTTTTTTTCACCTTCTTCTTACTGTAACCCTTCTTATAACTCAGAGATCCTCCTTCCATTTCCTTCTGGTGTTTCCTCTCTGCTAATTCCAAGTAAGACTTTAGTTGATTCTAGTTTAAGTTATTTGTTCCTGGAAGCAATTTGTTTAAACTCAACAAAAGTTCAAGAATAACCCTAATTTTCTCAAAATGTTTATGGAAAATAGATAAATATTTGACAATATCCATGCCCTAAAAACAGATTTACAAACTATTTAGAGAGTTAGGACTTGCACATATTAAAAAACTCATAAGAAAATGCAATAATATAATTGAATATAATAAAATGATGCCACTTAGTTACCTGTGACATAGAATATACTAGTTATTTTACGGTAATTTATACTCTCTTCTTAAATACTCATCAGAACGCCCAAACGTCTCTTGAATGGGTAAACCTATTTAGCAGGCCTTGGCAAAAGAAAGTTTTATTAAAACAGAACCTCAGATGATATTAAATCTCTGAAGACACAGTGGTCTAGAGTCCTATGGTGTCTTTCAATTTCTCACAAAGTATCTTCTCTGGCATCATGTACATTCTCTGGATGAAGAATTCTCTACTGATTGGGGTCATTTTCCCTTGCATCACTTGTGGCTGGAGTAGCAACTATTGGCATTGTCTCAGATGACTCATCCCCACTGGTGTCCCGGGTGCTTACAACTCCCTTGGACCTGACACATATTAATAAGAGGTGTCTTCTGACTAGTGAATGGAAATCTTTGAGTAGATCCAAAGAACACAATATCAAAATAGAGTACAGTCCTTTTCAAGAAAGGACAACTGACAAATGTATCACTCAATTGAAAAGGATATACGCACAGATATAGAAGTCCTAATGTTTCATTCTTTCTCTGGCCAGTTAAAATTTTATCAGAGATTGGTATTGTTCTAATCATATGTCCTTGGAAAAGGCTATTATGTCACATGCTCAGGAATTTAGCCTTAACTCACAAGTTGGGAGTCATCACATTTTTATATCTGATTTCTGTTTCACGTAAGTATATAAATACATCCAATCCTTGATTTAGGAAGACAACTGTGGCAGCAGCTTGCAACTTGATGGGAATGGGCAGAGAAGAGGAAACCTGGAGGCAGAGTAGAACATTGGGGGTACTAAGCAATGGTCCATTGAAGATTCTGAGCACATCTGGACAATGTCAATTGCAATATAGCAGAGGGTACATATTTAAGAGACATTTTAGAAGTGTAATCTACACAACTGGGTGTGTCAGGCTGGATTTGGTAGGTGAAAGAAGTGGAGAAGCCCCAGATGACTATAGCATTTCCAACTGAGGTCACTGGAAGTTAGATCATGCTAAAGATATAAGAAACACAGGAGGAAGAGCTTCAAAAAGGACTTCAGCTTACTATCATAATTGGTATACTCAGAGTCTCGGGTAGATCTTTGTGTCTTTAGAATGGTTGGACACTATCTGTTCTTCGAAGCTCAACATCAAACTAAAAGCCTAGAACTTATTTTTGTTTTCTCATTTTCTTTCATACCCACATCCAACAGATGACAAGATCCTGTCAATTCTCTCTCTGAAAACATTTTGAATTCATCTATTTCTTTCTTCTATTTTAGACAATGCTGCCATCATCTATCTCTCAGACTACTGCAATAGCTTCTTAACAGTAGCTTCCCTACTTCTTCTCTACATCCTTTCTGAAAGTGAAAGTTAAAGTGTTGAAATACAAATCAAATCATGTCAAACCTCTGCTGAAATTGTTTAGTGGCTTCCCATTTTAGGGAGGAATATATTCAGACTATTTATCCTAGACTGCACAGTGTTTCAAATAAGAAAATTGTTTTGTGTCTTCTCATTTGCCCTTCTCTAGTACTCCTTTCTCCCTCACTCACTGTGATCCAAGCACGTTTCCTTTCTTGCACGTTCTTTCCTGTGCTCCAGCCACACTGCAAGCTCATTCCTTGCCTGTTACCTCTGCCTTGAATGTTCTACATTCATGTTGTCATGTGAATGTCTCTTTGGTATCCATCAGTTCTCAGCTCACATCTGAGCTTCTCACGGTGCTCTTTCTTGACTTAATCTACACAGTCCCTTACCATCCCCACAGTCTTCTTTTTAATTTTAGCTTACTAACTTATAAAAATACCTTCTAAAAAATTTTATGTGTATGTGTAGTCATTTAGAATCATTTTTTCATGGTCAAAATATTGAGTTCCATAAGAGTATGGATCTTGCCTCTTGGTTTACTGTTGCACCCAGCACATGGAACAGTGTCTGGCATAGAGTCAGCTCTTTATAAATATTTGTTGAATGAATGAGTAATAAAATGCATGAGTTAGGACAAATATAACCAAAAAGAAAGGATGCTGAGAAAGTATCCACAGGCTTTTCTAAACTATTTTTCAATAACTTCAGATGCCTGTCTTGACTTATAATCATGATAAGAGGTCTTTCTGAGCCTGGTTGCTGTAAGAAACAATAGGAGACAAGAGCAACCAGCCACCTGGTAGAAAGAGGGTAGCGATAAACTTAAACAAGTGCTTGTCACAGACAACATGCTAGACCCATTCTACTCTATGCCTAAATATTATCTAACTTGCCTGTTGACATTCTGGCCAAAGAGACTCAAAGCCTTAAATTTCCAGTTTAAGCAGAATAAATTATGCTTAATTTATTAAGCATAATTTCCTCATGGATTCCCACAGCTGGTCTTACCGGCATGCTCAAATCCTTTAGACCAGCAGTCCCCAACATTTTTGGCACCAGGGACCGGTTTTGTGGAAGACAATTTTTCCATGGATGGGATGGGGGGATGGTTCAGGCAGTAATGCAAGCGATGGGGAGTAATGGAGAGCAGCAGATGAAGCTTCGCTCTCTGGCCCACCAACTCACCTCCTGCTGTGCAGCCCGATTCCTAACAGGCTGTGGACCAGTAGTGGTCTGCAGCCCCGGGGTTGGGGACCCCTGCTTTAGACCCTTACCATTTGCCCCACCAAGAACCAGACAAGACAATTTTAAAGCATTGCCAATTGATATCATTACAGATTTAAGATGTCAACCTTTAACTGGGTCCTTATGCTGCTTATAAATTTTTTGCTCCACCTTAGTGTATTCTCTCACTTGGTTCCATGGTGGTTATTCAGAGGAAGTTCTGGCATTTCTATAGAGGAAGAACATAAGGCTGATAATCTATTTGGGAAGAGAAGTTAGGAGACTTGCCTTGAATTTGCATAATAGCATTCTTTGTTCATTTAGTTTGCATATTACAGATTTAGGAAAACAGCAAAAGTTTCTGAAGATACTTTCATTACCTTAAGATTGAAAGACAGTTCATAGTCAGTACCTGTTATTATTACTATTATTACTTGAACTTTATATGGGTATGGGATAGATATTAGGGAGACCTAAACTTTATTCCACCCAAGCTATCACTTGGATGCACAACTGTAGATTCTCCAAATCTTTATGATTCTCTTAGGTCCTCATACTCCAATAGTGAGCCTCTGTTTCTTAAAATATAGTTAATAATCATTTGGCAAATAGTTACTGGACTATTACTATGTTCCAGGCAATGAAACAAACAATAAAGACATAAGGCAGAAGTGCAAAAATGCTCAAAACCCATTTCTTCTACTTGTGAAGTTACCTGTTTCTTCCCTTAGTGGTGTACTGCATTACCACTTGTCTAAGAAGTCCCTCTACTCTACAAGAAAAATCTCTCCAAATGTAGTTTGATGCTATTCTTTATCTCCATCGGATTCATTTCCCATCAGTTATCCCATCTGTATTGTATTTTCTCTTTCTCTTTTTATTAATTTCTTCCTCTGTGTCTTACAGATATGGTCAATTTATAAATACTGTATAGGAGATCTCCTGTGGCCACTTCCTCATTACCAATTCACTTCTCAACCCACCTTGATCATTTGAGAAATTATTATTGAAAATATCATTAATAACTTTTACCCTAATTCTCCTTGACCTTTCTGTGTAAAATGACTGTTGACTCAGTCCCTCCATTTTTGAAATTCTCTCTTCTTTGACTCAAATATTAACGTTCACTCATTTGTTCATAAAATAATCCTTTGCTATGGACCAGGAACAGTTGCTAGCTCTTGGTGAGTTAATAATGAACAGAATGAACTATTTAGCCTTAAAAAACTAAAAGGTAAGGAGAGGGATAAAATATATATATATATAATCACTGGGATAAATGCTTTCATTGAAGTACATACAGAGTGCTGTAAGTACAGAGAAGAAGAGGCTGTGTGTTTCTGTTATTCTAGAAAGCAAACCCCCCCCCCACCGCAAGAAGGCCCTCTCCCTGAAAGTACCAGCTTTCGGTGAGATGCAGGGGTGAAAGGAGGGTTTCTCAAGTTTAGAGATGCAGCACATGCTGTAGCACAGAAGTATGAAAACATGCTGAATTCAAGGATTGCAAGCTGGAGATCCCCTGAAGATGGAACTGGAAAGAGAGCACGTGCCAGATCATAGAGGGGGATGTATGACCTGCTAGAACACATGGGCTAGAGCAGGTGGGAGCTACAGAGACACTGAGTGCCATGATCAGGTTTACATCTTACATCACTCTGCCCATGGGGTAAAAAATTGAATTTGGTTAAGGGGAAGAAGGAAAAAAGCAAGTGACTAGTATGAAGATAGGAAAACCAGTCTAAATAGGCATCCTGAGAACTAATAATGCTCCCTATGGTTTTGGGAAGGGAATACTTAGGGCTGGGATGATTCCAAAACAACAAGACCAAGAAGAATCTATAATTGGTTTTAACAAGTCCCTGGTTCCCTTTCCAGCTTCTATTCTGGCTTTCCCTTTCCTGTAAAGCCCTCTACTTTGGCCACTATTTCCCCAAACAGATCCTGCTCTCCTCTATATCTCTTGTACCCTAAGAGGAATTCACATCTTCTAGCTTAAGGTTAACTACCTCTAGGGAGGCTCCCATGCTTCTGTTTCCCTCAATAGCTATTACAGCACTCATCACTTTGCAGAATATTCTATGATTGGTACATCTATGTGTATTACAGTTGATTGATTTTTTTGAAACCCTGATCCCCTAGGGTAGTTCTTGGGTTATAGTAGTGCTGCAATAAACACTTCTTGAATTGAACCTCTGTTATCTTGAATATGATGATATGATATTGGTGAATATTTTAGGAAAAAATAAAATTAAAAACCTTGGAAATAATTGAAATAAAGAAAGCATAAGGGGGGATATCATAAGGTTACAGGTATATAGCTAATATTGTAAATTATTAGGTAATCAGATGGCAGATCCTTCAGTAATCCATAATTTGGCTAGCCTTCAAACAAAATTTCAATTTCTCCTACAGCCTGGATGGTGATATTACTCAGTCTATGAATAGCTGACTAAGTCACAGGGGGATTAAGAATTGCACTTTGGCTATCATAAAAGCCTTAGAAGGAAATCTGCAATTAGTAGCATGGATGCCTCAGAGTCATATAGTATAAAAACTTAGAATGATTTATGGGCTGACAATTGGACTTTAATAGTCTCTGAAGCTTTCAGAAATGCACATTCAATCAGGTCTTCTAGGGAGATGATAAACAAGCCAGGATAGTTAGACAAATGACTGAGAGGCTCAGGAAACCATTACTTTGCAGTTAAAAATCAATCAGCCCTTGCCTATCCTTTTTGAGCATGCCAGGAACAGAAGTCGGGCTACATACTTCTGCATACCTCTGTTTGCCTCTCTATACCCCTCAGTCTCATAGCATATAGTTATCACTCTTGATCTACTTGTTATCAGTATGTCCTTTAGCATAGTTAAAGAAAAGAAAGCAATTGGGTGCCAATATATTTTGAATTCAATAGTTAACAACCAGAACAAACATAGCCCAACTGTTGTAATTACCTATGTAGAAAATTCATTCATAGTAAAGCCTTTAAAAGTTCAAACAATATATCAAACTTGAGAAATGGGATGCTTGTACCAACATTTAAATTCCATCCCTGGTGCCTAAGCACTGTGTACAACGATGTGTTAGCTGTCACAGCATATTAGAGTATACCGTGACCTTATTCCTATTCTGGAATGCTCCTTGAACAGAAACAGGTTTACTGAGATAAATAATTGTCATCTTCATAAATATGTCTGGCACATGGGATAATGAAATGAACACTGACAGGTATCAGTAATTAAATTGTGTTTTTAATTGCTTTTTGAGAAACTTGTGACATTTTGTTGAAAATACAGGAAAGCTAAGGAAAACATTAACTACAAATACCTCTGAGTAGGTAGAGTTACCTGTGTTACACAGAAATAGAGCCACCTGAGAACACCTGAAGTTCTACTTAGTTTCACATACGGACCCACTGATGGAGTTTCTCCTTCAGAGCAAATGACTTTACAAATGAACACCCAGTTCATATGTCAGCAAGGAAAACAAATTCACATACCTGCTTTTCATTGTATCGGTATTTGTCAAGTTGTCCAAGTGAAGTATAGGGATGAAGACATCCTTATAAATTTTCAGATTATTATAAACTTTATACAGAAAAATTCACCAAGGATGGGGAGTGGCTCAGGAAGACACCAGGAAGCAGACATTGGGTGCTGATACACATACCATCAGTCCATAACCACAGTCTTCCCACCACATATTCCTGTGAAGAATTGTTTGCTAGCTAACTAGCAGAAATACCCATCTACTTCCTTTCATATGTTGAGGAATAGTGATTACTCTCTAGTAACTTCTTTTGTCTTCAAGACTTAACTTGGCTTTTTTTTTTTTTTTTTTTTTTGTGGTCCCCGGGCCTCTCACTGCCGTGGCCTCTCCCGCCACGGAGCACAGGCTCCCGATGCGCAGACCCAGCGGCCATGGCTCACGGGCGCAGCCGCTCCACGGCACGTGGGATCTTCCCGGACCGGAACACGGACCCGCGCCCTCTGCATCAGCAGGCGGACTCCCAACCACTGCGCCACCAGGGAAGCCCTTACTTGGCTTTTTACTTCAACAAAGTTTCATATTCAGGATTATATTGGGATAAAAATGCTTAATGTGAATTTCCTTATCTTGGGGGATCACTTAATATAATGAGGAAATTTAGTATAAATAGATTTTACACGTTCTATTTTCTACCTAAAAAAGAAAATAGGAAAAATGTCAAAGTTTTATCGGGGGAGAGGTTAATAATGTAGTATTGACTCAACTGTACATGACTTGAGAGCTTGGGCTGTTAAAAGAAATTCAGGGGCTTCCCTGGTGGCGCAGTGGTTGAGAGTCCGCCTGCCGATGCAGGGGACACAGGTTCGTGTCCCAGTCCAGGAAGATCCTACATGCCGTGGAGCGGCTGGGCCCGTGAGCCATGGCCGCCGAGTCTGAGCGTCTGGAGCCTGTGCTCCGCAACGGGAGAGGCTAGAACAGTGAGAGGCCCACGTACTGTAAAAAAAATAAAAGGAATTCAGTTATTCTATTTGTATGGGAAGAGATGGAGGTTCTCCACTGAATCAGAGCTACCAAAGGAAATCATATATTAACTGGGCAGTCTACATAGTTTTGTTTACTTATAAAGAAAAAAAATTCAAAGAATCTATTCCTGTACAATTTACACCCAACTCGAAACAGATGAACTAAAGCTTTAAAGAAAATTTGGGATTTTTCTTAAATGCTGTTGAGGTCAAGTTTGTTTCTTTTCAGAGTGCAGGACTACACACATTTTAAGCTGGAAATAAAGTCCTTTTGAAGAAAGTTATAAGCTCTTTTCAGCTCCAACTTGTTTCCTCCATGTTTCTTCAGATAAAATTTCTAAGAACCAAAAATTATTTTTGAGGTAAACTCAAAAATATACATGTGTTTCTCTTTGAAGTTTATTTACCCTAATGGAATCTATGACTCTACTTAAAGCAGTAAGGCTGACATTGAAATGAGATTCTTTATTTCAGCACCAGAAAGAAAGGAGTTTCTGAGGAATGTTGTCTGGGACCACTGTAAGGCAATAGGTTCAACTTAAGTAATGAGGTAGCTGAGTAGTTTATATATGGGCATCCAGTCTTTGCTAGTCCTTTTAGGATTTCTCTGGTCTCCAGAAAACCAGTGTGTGTTTTGCAATGTCTTTTCTTCTCATGGCCCATGCATAGCACTTACAATGTCAGTTCTACAAGCAGAATAAACCTACAAGAGCCACAAATGCAGATTATTTAAAACTTTACATAGAGAAGCTTATAGACCTTGGATTTAAAATACAAACTTCATCCACAATAAAGATTAACAGTTGTCAGTACTTTCAGGTTTCAGGATGCTAATTGAGAAGCAAACACTCATGCGATCTTGGATTTAAAGTGACTAGAACTTCTCTAAGAGAGGCATGTTCCTACCCTTCAATGAAATGAAATCTGGGGATCTGGAAAACTACACGGGGCAGATTCTCTGGGACTTTCAAAGCTATTTGGATAGATAGTATGGTAATTTGCATTTATTGGTTGGTGCTTTATGTCAGGTTTGCTATATGGATGAAGATTCAGTATATAATAAAATATGTATGCTCTTTGTTAGGATTTGAGAGGAAAGGAAAATTTAAAACAGGTTGGGTTAAGGCAGCTGATACATGTATATGTGTGATGGGAGTATGTATGATGAGTGTTTGCTAACGGCAGACACAATTATTCTGGCAAAGCATGTAACATTTCAACATGTTTCTAAAGTCATGTGGCATAATTTCTCTGCTGTCCAGTACCTATTAAACACCATCTCTATGTATGGGGAATTTCCCACTGTAAGAGTCATTCTTGTCTAGGGTAAAAGACGGAAACTCGCTTTTCCAGTTTCCCTTGCAGTTAACACATAGGGATGTGACCTAGGCAACACCAATTAGGCATAATTCGAGATTTCAATTTAGAGAAGAATCAGAGGAGGTAGGATACTAGGCACAGAATCCTTCCTGGTGAGGATGGTGGAAGGTGGTTGAGAGACAGGATCTTGCAGAGGTGGCAGTGGTCAGTGTCTATTAGAGGGCTCCACTCCCTGCCTGGGCCATCTGCAGAGCTTCTGCCTAGTGCCAGTGGCACTGTGGTCCTCACTGTCTAGTCGTAATGGTGAATTTTGGGATTACTCATTGCTCTGCAACCTCCAAACCTGATTTTCTTGCTCCCTGGATTTCCTGTAAGATACCTAGTATTTCTGCATTCCTTTTTGGCTTAAATGAGGTAAGAGGTACTCTGTTGATTACAACCAAGACCCTAATCCCATCTAATAATGTGTGTAGCATTGTTTCACACGCCCTCATGAGATCTCTGTGAACATAGCCTCTTGCAAATGGAAGGCAGTTTAACAGTTACCTGGCTTAGATCCACTCCTCCCATACTTTTTAAGTTTTTTTGTGAAAATTGAGGTTCAGAGAATCTAAGCACAGTGGTAGTATAGAAAAAAACAGACTGGATTTGGAGTCAAAAGAACCTGATGACTTTGGGTAAAATGCCTATCTCTCTCAGCCTTGACTTCTCCAAATACAGAATTGTTAGATTAGGCAAAGGAAAATGTAGCATGTCCCATACTTGGGACATACTTACACTAAATAATTATTATTTTATTTTATTTTATTTTATTTTTTATTAAAGTATGATTGATTTACAATGTAGTGTTAGTTTCTGGTGTACAGCTAAGTGCTTCAGTTATATACATATATAGTACTTAATGATATATATATATTCTTTTTCATATTCTTTTTCATTATGGTTTACTACAGGATACTGATTATGGTTCCCTGTGCTATATATATATATATATATATATATATATATATATAAAATGAAATAATGCCATTTGCAGCAACACAGATGGACCTAGAGATTATTATACTAAGTGAAGTGCTAAAAAGAGAAAGACAAATACCATATGATATCACTTATATGTGGAATCTAAAATATGACAGAAATGAACTTATTTACAAAACAGAAACAGACTCACAGACATAAATAATTATTTTTTTAATGAAATTCCAGTTTAACTGTACATCCTGTATTTCATCTGGCAAAGGCAGATAAAATGTGCAAAGACAAAGATAATGAATGAAAAATTATTTTTATACCATAAAACATGTCGCAGTTGTTAAGTTTATTATTATTGTCTGAGGTCATACATCTAGTTAGTAACAGCAATTTTAACTTACCTTTATATTGAGGTTGAAAGAACCTAAATAACTTACATGAGGTCACAGATACTTAGCTCAGCAATATAAACTATCTGGTAAATGAATTAATCATTATTCTGAACTTCCAGTTTATTTTAAGTAACTTAGTGCTTATAAGACAGGCTGAATTGAAAATTCACTCTTCTTTTAATTGATGCCATCCTGAATATCTTTATCTGTCACTGACACCAATTTTAGACAGTAAATTATGGTATGTATCATCAGGTTTAAAAAAATGATAGTTCTATAGACTATAGGCCAAATGGTCAAACTTTAGGACAGACAGATTTGGTTTGAATCTTTTCTTGGTCATATAAAAAGCCACAGAAAGACTAGGTCATGCACAGAAGAGGTTTTACATATCATCCAAACCTGCTGAGAAATATTTTTCTTAAGACATAAAATAATAGCAGTGGCTTACAAAATCTGCATGCATGAGTTGTTGGCATTTCTGAAGATATAACAGAAAGAAACAAAGGTAAATAAAAATATGAAGTGTCAGCTCAGTTGAAAAATGAAAAATGTAGATAGTTCTCTCTAAACACCCAATACTTTCCCTCCCATTTCACCTCTGTTTACAGAGACGCCTGATCCCCATTACAGAATTGAGGGTTTGTGAATAGGGGGTTTTCTTTAAATTCCACCTATTTTTAGGAAAAAGCAGTTCTCTTTAAGTCAACATAAATACATTTGCAATATTATAGACCCTGCTTTGAAACCTGGAAGGGAAGAAAGAGGGAAGTAAAAAAAGATGACAGATGATGGTGCTTCTTATGTAATGACAGTGTTGCTTGATCCATGTAAACAAGTTTGACGATGACAAATTTCTTTTGAAATTCTTAACAGCCAGTGCTGTCCCAAATTTAAAGGGTAGCACTTAAAAGCGTTTTTAAAGGAAATGATATTACACAAAACAAAAGGACAGGGCTTCCCTGGTGGCACAGTGGTTGAGAATCTGCCTGCTAATGCAGGGGACACGGGTTTGAGCCCTGGTCTGGGAGGATCCCACATGCCGCGGAGCAACTAGGCCCGTGAGCCACAACTACTGAGCCTGCGCGTCTGGAGCCTGTGCTCCGCAACAAGAGGCCACGATAGTGAGAGGCCCTCGCACCACGATGAAGAGTGGCCCCTGCTTGCCACAACTAGAGAAAGCCCTCGCACAGAAACAAAGACCCAACACAGCAAAAATTAATTAATTAATTAATAAACTCCTACCCCCAACATCTTCCTGAAAAACAAACAAACAAAAAACCCAAAAGAAACCCGAAAAGGACAAAAGATTGTTTAAGGGTGAGGGTTGTGAGCGTGTGTGTTATGTGTGAGTGTGTTTATGGTTTGGAAAGAGAGCAGTATTCTCCTCTCCTGTCTATATGATCTATTGAGGGTGGGAGGGAGTTGGAACAATCTGTAGCAACCTATGAGCAGTCTTGGCTCTTTTCAGAGCTCATCTTTACAGGAAGGCTTACAGCCTTGACTGAGGCTTAGAAAGCATGTAATTGTGGTTGTCATAATAGAGCCTGAAGGAAACAGCAAGTCTATGAGCCTGCCTGGCTTTTGACATGGTAGCCAACTCTTTCTATCATGTATTCATAGACTTGCTCCATCCTTCTAAGGAGAGCGTTAGATTTTGACAAGCAAAGTCTATTTGCCTTCACGGCTGACATGTATTTAAGCTGTCATTCTTCAACTCTTCATTTTGGTTACATCTTCACTTTAGCAGGGTTACTACCAACAAATGAACAACTCAGAATGTACATTAGAGAGGATTTTTATTTTTAAGTATAGGCACAAACCTCCTAGTTTAAAATATGCTGTTTGCAGCCAGTGATTATATAGATATAGGTATAGACAGATATAGATATAGACAGATGGGAGACTCTGATATAGACCATGACAGTGTCAATGGGCATACAATGGTTGTTGGTGTTCCCAGCACTAGACACAGAAAAAAAGTCAATAGGAGGGTATGAATCTCTTACAAAAACATGAAATCCTGTGGCAGACCTGTCTCCAAAATAGGAAGCCAAAGACAGTCACTTATGGTGTTCAATTAGTTGTTATTTTTATTTGGACCATTCCAAAAGTTTAGGTGAGTATCTGAAGCTGGTCTGAGTTAAAATGAAGCTCTGCTCCGATTCCCTCTCTTAGTGTAGGGCAATATTTCTAATGTGTGATCTGAGATCCCCTGGGGAGCCTTAAAGCACTTTCAAGGGGTCTATGAAGTCCTTTTTTTCTTTTTCCAGCTACTACTGTGAGTCCAAAATTTTTAAATAAGTGTCAGTCAAGTAACAGATTGAACACAGAGCAGGTATGAGAACCTAGCTGTCTAAAGCCAGATTTTAAAGAGATTTGCAAAAATTTAAACATGCAACTTTTCTCATTACTTTTGTTTTGGAAAACGTAGTTACTTTTTCTAAGCTGTGTTATTTGCATTAGTGTGAATTTTATTTTTTATTAATTTTAAATATACCAATAATTTATATTTTGTGGTTTCTTAGTTTTAATTTATAGTAAATACAGTGGGCCCTCTCTATCCGTGGGTTCTGTATCCGCAAGTTCCACATCCCTGGATTTTGTTCTGCAGTTGGTTGAATCCCTGGATGTGGAATCCGGGGACATGAAAGGGTGACCATACTATGTCTTTTTATATAAGGGATTTGAGCATCCCTGGATTTTGGTATCTATAGGGGTCCTGGAAACAATCCCCTGGGAATACCCAGGGACAACTATATTGATAGAGCCCACATAAACAAAAGCTTTTTGGAATCCTCAGTAATTTTTGAGTGTAATGGGGTCTAGAGACCAAAAAGTTTGAGAACTGCTATTTGAGGACAGCAGTCTATGGCATAAAGTGAAGATCATCTGTGAAAAGTGTGTATATATGTATTCTTCAGTTTCCCAAGGTTCTATCACTTCCTCCTTCCTTTCTATTGGCATTACCACCCATTTATTTTTAACTGTATGGCCCCATGGACATTTGAGATACCCTCTGCCTCAATTTCCTAAATAATTTTGGGATAATGATCTCCTAGTGGTCTCATGAGATATTTGGGGGGCTAAAACCAAATGAAGGATTCCAGAGACATGAATTCATAAAGGAAGCATGATGCCATACTGTCAATAGAAATAAATGATAACAGCCATCCTATCATTACTATCATAATCACATCACTTTAAAATTGGGGCATGCAATTCAAGAGGGAAGAGGTTTAAAGAAATTATGTATAATACAGCTAAAAATTTCCAATTTTTTCTTACAGTAGGTTTTCTTATCAATAGAACTAAGTAGAAACTTGTGAACTAAAATGACATCTATATATAAACTAAAATAAGGACCTTTGACAAAGAAAGACTGGAAGAATGGGAGTCATAAGATTGACTTGGTATTTTGTTACTAACTAGCTACGATAACATGGATAAATTACTCAACTTCCTTTAGCTAGTTGCCTTATTTGTAAAAGAATGTTATTGGGTCAGGATGTTTTCTAAATTTTTTTCCCACTTTATGATTCTGTAAGTATAGGAGAATGGATCTGCTTTCTCGATAGCAAGCTTACTTCTTGCTTTTCAAAATTGATTTGTATTGTCTGGAAATTTGGGCTGTATCTGGAAATTGCTGTAGATGTAGCAAATTATCATTTCAGATGAGCAAATCTATTAAGAAAGCATCATTATATGATGGATGGCTTCAGTAAACTAGCCAGCGAGTACAGCAACACTTCATTTATCCCACATTGGTAGGGAATGAAGTGTTTCACATACGTGCATTTTCCAAATAATTGACACATACCCCTTTAAGTACCAAAAACCTGTTTTTATCACTTTTTATGGAAATATTTCTCAAAAATATGTTCTGTATTCCCATCTCCTTTAAAGCACAAGTTATAAGGATATGTAAACTTTTCTTCATGATTCAGGTCTTTTGAGAGCTCTTTACTGCCCAAAGGCTTTTTGTGCATCCAGGAGAACCTTCATAAACACTTTGTATCTTCACTTATGGTCAGTGAATTGAGCTGGTAGATTCAGTAAACAATTGTTTAATCATTAAAGCATGATAATTATGTAGCTAATGAATCAATTTCTCTTCAGTCTTTAAATTCTGATTACTAAATTGACTAATTAAACTCTACTAAATGAAAGTCACACAGATTCTCTTTAACTCTTAAATCAACTTATAAAACTATCAATTAAAGTTAATTATGAAAAATATATTTCATAAAGTTAATAGGCTGGTCTTATAAAACTAGTAAACTACATTCATTTAAGTATTTCAAATACCTGAAAGGAGAATGTACATAAATCTGCATAATAATTTCAAAAGCATAATCTAAAACAAAAATACTGCCATCAGATTTTATGTGTGTGTGTGTGTGTGTGTGTGTGTGTGTAAACTTAGTGTTACAGTAGTCTTATCAGTCCCCAAATAAACTAATTTTCTTTATAAAATAGTTAATGTTAGATCAGGGATGATTTCAAGATGATTATTTGTATATCTGACCTCCTTAGTTACAGCAAAATAATTAAGCTTTTAAAGTGAAACTTTTGAGCTGATGACTCAACTGGGCTTCCCAGTAACAGTCAATCACATAAGTTTCTATTTCTTGAAACTAAAAATGATAAATTTTTAAATTTTACTTCATCAGGGTTACGTAGCCCAGGATCCTATCAGTTATAAATAATGCTGACCTAATGTCTAAGGCTTAGTTTAAAGCTTTTACGTTGGTTTATTTAACTATGATTATAGACCAAGGTATCAACCAAAAAGTGAACAGTACATATTTATAATTTGAGTTGCATATCATTCTGTATGCAACTTTTTTCTATATATATTTTTGAAAACTTTAACCTGCCCTTTCTTTTGTATATATTATTAATCACGTTGACTGACAATTTGTTGTTTGTTTCTTTTCTTTTTACCTAGATAACTGTTCTAATTAAGTGTATGTTCAAATTGTAAAAAATTGGCCAGTAGGTGCACATTCATTTTCCTTTCTTTCCCCCTTTGGCACCTCTCCAAACATCTTTCAGATTATACTATCCTTACATTATGACAATATTAAGATACTCCAGGACCATCTTGACTTTTCTACTTACCAGGATATATATGGAAAGAACTATTCTCTAAGGATCCCTGATTTTTTTAAAGTAGAAAATAGAGTTAAAGACAAAATCTGTGTATGAACATATGTATGAATGCTGGTGCTAGACAAAATACGGTGCTTCTGGGAAAATTCAATGATGGAGTTGTTAAAAAAAAGTCTTTTAGGTCATCATGTACATTGATATTTATTTCTAAATATATTAAGTTCCTGGTATAACATGCAATGTATACCAAGACCATGTTTACATTATTAAAGTTTTTAAAACCTTAATTTTCTAGAGCATAAGTTGATTTGGAACCTACATTTGACCTACAATACCTCTTCTCCAATTTTACAACTTTACATCTCATAACCCTTATTTAGAAGTCATATTATTGTCAAAGTTATTTTGCTGCTCTGTGATACTGTTAATTTCTAAAGATTGTTTTTAGTATAGGAGATCTTTCTCTTCCCAAATGAAGTGGTCTAAGGCTGCTTTGCTTTGTGAGCTGATATCTCCCTTCATTTATGTATGTATGTATGTATGTATGTATGTATGTATGTATGAATGTATGTATATACATGCTCACTTTAACTGCAGGATCAGTCTTACTTCTTCCCTGAGTCAGTTCTAACTGGGCAGCATCCATGGAAGGTCTGACACTGATCAAGTGGTCATAAACCTGGAGAGGAATGAGTTTATGGTGAACCATTGGAAACTGACCTGCTCTCTGCTTGTGAATTAGACTATACAGTTCAACTTCTTCCTGAGTTATTTTGCCCTTTATTTTAGTTGCTGATTGGAACTGAAAAGCTGATTTGACCTTCATCACTGCAGTATGCAGGCTTACTGGATCTTGTCACATATAAGTCAATGTTGCTCTGCTAAATAGGAGGAAACTTAAAATAGACAAGGTATGGCACAAGATGAAAAATCTACTAAATCAGAGTCACTCACTCCATGACACCTGCCTCCTTGAATTTTGACTTCTTGAGGTTTTGTGACACTGTTTTCCTAACTACCATGCTGGCCCCAGGTGGTGAGGTTCTATTTTTATTGTTGTTTTTATTGTGGTCCTTGGTTCTCTTTGGTGTGTTGAAGACAGGATGAGACTACTAAAATGTAGGGCTTGTTAAATTATAGATTTCTAGGTTCTAATTCCAGAAATCTGGAGTCAGTAGGTCTCAGATGGAGTCTGATGTCAAGTCCCCAGGTGATGCTGATACTAGTGGTCCAGGAACCACACAGGGAACCACAAAGAACAATTCATATTTATATTGAGCTCACAGTGAAGCCATCACTGGGGGTTTCTAGCTGTCTTGTGGATTTTGACTGGGAAAAAAAAAAAAAAAAGGTTTACTCAGAATACCTAAATAGAAGAAATAAAAAGGGAGGATGAATGTCAGGCTATTTGAAAATATTAGTGGAGATAAATCAGACTCTGTTCTGATAGTCAGCCAGCCCTTTTTGTGTTTGCTTAAGGTAAACTGAGCTCTGAGACTATTAGAGTTTTTCTCATTCATTTTACCCATTATTCATAGGGCTGCTGCCAGAGAATAAAAGTATCAGCTCTAATGGCCCATATTAGAATAACTCACATTTAATCAGTTTTATTTGGAAACTGGCAGTTGCTTTTGAAATTTCAAGGAAAGGATATCCAAGAAAATAAGGGACCTGCATGTCTTTTTTTTTTTTTTTTTTTTTTTTTACTAAGTTGCTATTCCAAAAGGAGCCATTCTATGTCTTAAAAGCCAGTAAATAGGACAATTTGAGGATCTAAAAATCATTACAGACTTATGTTTTGAGAAGAAAGTTGAGAATTGTTCATTTACTGTTTCCACTGATGAGCTTCAGAACCATGTTGTCCAGATAAGGTTTCACAGCCATGCAGTCTCGGGGTCTGGAGGACAGCATGCTTGCTTCTCAGATGTCTGAGAAGAGAGCTCACCCTCTCTTCTTTTCTCTCTCAGCATGAAGAGTGCACAGCCCAGTCCCCTGACAGCCCGCAGCTCCTTTTTACTCACAGAGTAATGCCGATGTCATTACTCTCAGTTTCTGTCTTCTGCGAACACTGGAGATCCTCCAGAAACATGTCATCTCCATCACCATAAGTCAATATTCATATGCTTTCTTCAAGGTCCATAGTCCCGGCCTGTAATGCAGCATCAGAGACAGTCTCATTGTCAAAGTGGTTAAGTGGGAAGTATAATTCCTGGTCTAAGAATTATTCCACCTCCAGCCCCCCGTGAGCCTACATCCTAAAGAAAATAAATAGCAATTTACCAAGTGACTATCTGCCATGTAAAAACAATCAGCTATTGCCAATAAACCAATTCAAGACAAGCCAATCTGATATCAGAGACTGCAAGATAATATTAAGAATGAGATTAGGACTCATTTGAATTTGTGAAGAATGTTTTTGGTGGCTTGACAAATAATTATAAAGGATTTGGCAGACAGGATAAATTATCTTTGGATTATAACTTTATGATGTGAATTTTTAAAAATCTGATATGGAGTTTATTTTTTTCCTGAATACTCTCATTCTTTAAAATTATTGTTATTAAATAAGTGAAAAACCTAAGGGTTTCAAATCATTTGCAGTGTAGATCCAAAATCCCTTGCCTGAAACTGTTGAGATCAAATGAGTTGTATTACTTTAAAAACTTTTATGTTTTTAGAGCAGTTTAAGGTTCATAAGAAAATTGAGAGGAAGGTACAGAGATTTCCCATGAACCTCCTACTCCCACACATGACTTGTCTCCCTTATTATTAGCATAAATCCCAAATGTGTTTTAAAATTAAGAATTTTTCAGATTTTGGAACATGATTAGGACATAAACCGCATATTATGTAACAGCTCCTCTGGGGTCTGGGGCAGCATCCTACAATCAAATATGAATATTTTTACAACTAAATGGATGAATAGTTACTTGAAGTAGGATTTTTAAAGGGGGCTATAAACATTGGCTCAAATTAGCTTCTGCTGCCAAAAGAGTTGTAAAACTCTTGGCTTTCAGAACTTTGGGATTTTAGAACTGCAGGTAAATAATTGCGAATCTGGGCTTCCCTGGTGGTGCAGTGGTTGAGAGTCCGCCTGCCGATGCAGGGGACACTGGTTCGTGCCCTGGTCCGGGAAGATCTCGCATGCCGCGGAGCGGCTGGGCCCGTGAGCCATGGCTGCTGGGCCTGTGCATCCGGAGCCTATGCTCCGCAACGGGAGAGGCCACAACAGTGAGAGGCCCGCGTACTGCAAAAAAAAAAAAAAAAAAAAAAAAAAAAAAAAAAAAAAAAAAAAAAAAAAAAAAAGAAAAAAAATTTGTGAATCTGTACCACAGTCGGAAAGTACTGTCATCAGTTCACTGATGTTGTGCATGTTCTTCATAGATAGTCAGTAAATTGGGAGAATCACTTACTAATTGGTATCAAACTGAAAATGCATATTTCCCTTAGGACAGAAACACGGCTTTCTGTGTCACACCATTAGCCAACTCCCTTAAGTGAATGGATTAATGTAGTTTCTATTCGTTTAATCTTGAAAACATTGTGTGGACAACAAGAGGATGCAACATGATGCCATGCAGTCCAGAGATGTTCAGTAAATGGTCATTTCATTTCATTTTCTTATTAGCGATTTTGTTGGTACTCAAAGGTACCAAATTTGGGAGGAGCTTCCCCATATATATATATGATCCTGATGCTCAAAATACACAGACCAACTTAGCACTGCGCCTTAACAATGGTCATTGGGCGGCACATCTTCCCATTTGCACCATTTCTTGCACGGGGGAAGATATTGTGTTAAAAATTCAAAGGCTGGGGCTTCCCTGGTGGCGCAGTGCTTGAGAGTCCGCCTGCCGATGCAGGAGACGCGGGTTCGTGCCCCGTTTCGGGAGGATCCCACGTGCCGCGGAGCGGCTGGGCCCGTGAGCCATGGCCGCTGAGCCTGCGCGTCCGGAGCCTGTGCTCCGCAAATGGGAGAGGCCACAACAGTGAGAGGCCCGCATAACGCAAGGAAAAAAAAAAAAAAAATTCAAAGGCTGTTTCAAGCATTACCCTTTTAGCCTGTTTTTATCTGCTGTATGTGAGGCCACTTATATATAGACATGGATAAATCTCCACATATCTCTGTATGTGTATGGCTACATAGTCTGCCTATTACTCACCAGGTTTTAGAGTTCTATGACACAAGTCCCATGATGATACATTCATTCATCTTGTTTTTGCAGGTTTTCCAGGGCAGAGTAATTTGGTTGGGTTTTTGAAGCTTTTTTTGTTTGTTTGTAGAGTATAAATAAATAGGTATTTCGATTGTTCAGAGTCTGGTACTTAGGAATTTAGTAATGGGCAGCTTCCAGGGGGCAGACATTAATATCTAGCTCTTGAATTGCTTAGCTGAGAAGAGAGCTCAACTTTAATTTTCCCTCTCCATTTTAACCATTCTTTTGTCCTAAATAAACAATATTCTGCTTTATGGAGCATAAATATTCATAGCTCACAGAGGATTACTTTAAGATTAATTACAACAATTTCCTAACACAGCATAGGAAGTATTTATAAATGTATATGTTTATATGTGTGTGATTGTGAATAAACTGTTACCTAGATGATTTTTTAATTTAGACCTCATTTCTACTTTCTTCCTCCATAAAGACCTATGGCTTAATTGTGTCTGCAGCCAGAGGCTCTGTGACATTTAACCTCCAAATATAGTTCTTAGCATTAGGTCTAGTAAGAGCTGCAGATGTTTTGTTATCCATGCAAACTACATCAATTGATCTGTATCACACTGCTAGACTAGAATCTCTTTGAGTCTGAGAAAGGCACAGATGTTTCTGCTTTGGGTATTCTTCCATGAAGAATAGTTTTGTCTTTGTTAGTGTGTGCCATTTTACTATTCAAGAACACCTGCGTGCTTTTGGTTTATTTTTGAGTTCCTCATTCCTTGGTCTGCTTATTTTTATACATTTCACTAGCTGTTATTGTGTGGCTGGTACATGTAAGATGTTTTTCAAAGGCAATATAGAGAGAAGAGTACAGAGATACATTTATTTTATTAAATAAATTCCATTGGCTGCATATCAGGTAACTCCTCAAAGGCCAATTTTCTACAAGAAATAGCTATTCTAAGAGGTAGTTTTATGAAAATTTGACTATGAGCAAAAAGGAATATTGCAGCTTATCTCATGATACCTCAGTAGCAGTAATTTTCAGCTGTTTCCCACAGCAAGTTGTAAAATTTTGTGGGAAACTTCCCAGCAGTCTTTCCCACAGGTCAGATTTCACGGCTGTAACTACACATCAGCCTTCCTTATCATAAATGAACTTGAGGTATAAGTGATGAAGGTCATTTGTGTCTGAAACAAGAGTCAAGTTTGAAAATAAGAACCAAGACCCTGGTTGTTAAGTGAAAGTCACGCTGAAGCCTTGTGGTATTAATCCAACTGAGATTCATACCACATCAGGGTGAGTCCAGAGAGGAAACAGCAGAAGGCTCAGAGCCAATATATCTTCATCAAGTAGCCTTGAACCCTCAAAGTCCTTGACTTCCTATATTCTTGTGGGTGTGAAACTCATCACACAGAAGGAAGACAAGGTAAATCCAGGTTGTAGCATGCTACTCACATGTGCTCCTGCATTCACATTCAGCAACCAGGCTGCAGAGGCAGATTCTGGCCTACAGACGCTGGAGTACTAACAAGTAACCAATAGGAAAATAAGCTCAGTTTCCATTTTTCTGTCTCAAGTGTTGTGAGATTTAAAACAAATTGCTTAGTTATCCTTGGTCATAAGTTTCCTTATTTGTAAAATAAGGAGACAAAATGTAATTTAACTTCTCTTATAATCTAATAATGGTAATATTGTAAGGGTTGTCCGTAGTGAACATGAAAATACATTTGGTTCTTTTTGCCTTCATATTCATTTGTTTCATCTCTATTTTTTAGGCTTAAATTGGTGGTTTTAAGAAATCTTCTGTGTGTTAACATTCAGCTATGAATACCTGCCATTTCATTTAGAGAGGGTCTCATATATGACTATACCAAGGCACATCATAATCAAATTGCTTAAAAACAGTGATGAACAACCTAATAAAAATGAACAATGCATACATAAAACAAACATGAATGGCAGTCAACTTCTCAAAAGTAGCACAAGCCAGAAAAGACTTTGGCGTGAAATCTCTAAAGTACTGAAAGAAAAAATTGTCAACCTAGAATTCTATGCCCAACTAAATATTTTTCAAAAAGAAAGGTGAAATAAGGTCTTCTTTTTAAAAAAAGAATATTTATGTTGTATAATGATAGTAGATTTAAATAAACATTACAACTATAGTATAAAGAATTCCCATACCCCACACCCAGTTTCCCTTATTATTAATATTTCACATTATTGTGGTGTACTTGTCAGAACTAATAAGCTGATACTGATATATTATTAAAAATCCATATTTTATCTCTATTTCCTTAGTTTTTACCTAATATCCCTTTTCTGTTCTGGCTGTGACAATTTCTCAGACCTTCCTTGTTTTTGATGACCCTGACAGTGTTGAGGAGTACTGGTCAGGTATTTTATAGAATTTCTCTCACGTAAGATTTGTTTGATGTTTTTTCATGATTAGACTGAATACAATAGACTGAAGAGTTGCCTCCCTCCCCCAGATTCATATGTTGAAATCTTATCCCCATTGTGATGGTTTTGGAGGTGGGACCTTTGTGAGGTGATTAGGTCATGAAGGTTAAGTCTTCATGAATAGGATTAGTGCACTTATGAAAGAGACCCAAGAGGGATCCCTCACCCATTCTACCATGTGAGCACACTGTGATGGGCATTTACGAACCAGGAATTGGGCTCTCATCAGACACTGAATTCGCTAGTGCTATGATCTTGGACTTCCAAGCCTCCAGAACTATAAGAAATAAATATCTGTTTTTTATAAACCACCCAGTCTGGTATTTTTTATAACAGCCCAATCAGACTATGACACATGTTCTGTGTTCTTGGGAGGAAGATCACAGGCAGAAAGTGCCATATTCATCACAGCATATCAAGAGTATATACTATAAACATAATTCATCACTGCTGATGTTTACCTTGATCACCTGGCTGAGCTAGTGTTTTTCAATTTTTTTTTAACTGTAAAGTTACGTTTTCCCCCTTTCCTTACTGTATTCTTTGGAAGGAATGCACTATACTCAACCCATATTTAAAAAATGGGGTGTTACATGTTACTTCTTTCAGGGCAGAGTATTTACATAAATTATTTGGGATTTTTCTGTATGGAAGAATTATTTGGAATTATTGTGTACTAATACAAACTCATGTATAAAAGAATACTTATATATTCAATCATTTATATCAACATAGAATCATGGATATTAATTTTATACTGTGAATTATAATTCAGTACTTTTTTTGCTTATTAAATTGTTCCAGCTTTGGAACAATTGGGAATATTGGAAGCCTATTAACTGACTCCTGTGTCACTTTGATATAGCCTTGTCATTGCAGGTTCTGTTTGTTTTTTGAGCATTTCCTTATTTTCTGATATCTCAAGATGCTCTAGGCTCATAGTGTATATTTCCTGCTCCAGTCCTAGAATTACCCATTTCAACAAAAGTCCTGATTTCTCTTATGATATAATGGTATTAGAAATCAAGATCTGAGCACTAGCTGTGCCTGTTGCTACTGGGATGGCATTACTTATATTTCTTTGCTATGTCAGCTGAGAGGATCTATATATGTGTATACTAAAATATGTATATACACATCTCTATAAATATTTCTATATGTAATTAACTGTATATATAGTAAGGTAAACCTCACTTTATACTGATGTCTTGAACTCCAAGGTACTACCAGATGGATTACTATAGCCTCCTTCCCTTGCTTATTTGTAACCTCCCACTCTAATAACAAGAAACCTGGCTCCCACCATCAATCATCTGTTTACTTAATTATTCCATTTCAGTGTATGTGTATAGGGGTTTCGTAATTGTTAATCCATATACCCATGGGAATCAACTCTATCTACTATAGTGCAGTGCTTATTACAGTTCTTTTTGCCTTTAGTCTTACAGACTCCATCATTTTTAAAGTTACTTAGGCCAGCACCTTTTTCCTCCCACCTGCTTCAGGGACATTGTTTCATACATTTGTAATACAATTACACTCATTTGCCATATTTTGCATTCCACCTTGGGATTCCCTGACTTCTTAAATGATTTTTTTTTTTTTTTGCGGTACGCGGGCCTCTCACTGTCGTGGCCTCTCCCGTTGCGGAGCACAGGCTCCGGACGCGCAGGCTCAGTTGCCATGGCTCACGGGCCCAGCCGCTCCGCGGCACGTGGGATCTTCCTGGAACGGGGCACGAACCCGTGTCCCCTGCATCGGCAGGCGGACTCTCAACCACTGCGCCACCAGGGAAGCCCAGTGATTTTTTTTTTTAATTTGAATTTATCAAGCCCCTTTTCTACTCTAAATTTCTATGGGTTTCAACAAATGTATACTGTCATGAATCCAATATTATAATATCATAGAGAATAGTTTTGCTGTCCTAAAAAAAAAAAACAAACCAAAAATCCCCTTTGCTTCACGTATTCCATCCTCTGTTATGAACTCCTAACAACCACTGATCTGTTTACAATCTCTCAGTTTTGTCTTTTCCCAAAAGATATTTAATTGCTATCTTAAAATATGTAGCCTTTTACTGGCTGCTTTCAACTAGTAATGCACTTAAGATTTATTCATGTCTTTTGTGGCTGATAGCTCATTCATTTTCATTACTGAATAGTATTCCATTTTATGGATTTATTGCAGTTTTTTTAAACATTCACCTATTGCTGGACATCTTGGTTGTTTCCAGGTATTGATGATTATAAATAAAGCTGCTATAACCATTCATGTGCATGTTCTTAAACAGGCATAAATATACATATCAGTTGAGTAAATACCTGGAGCCCAATTCCTGGGTCATAACGATTTTTTGCAAATATACAACACTGTGAGAATGTATTACCAGCAGACAATAACTATAAGCATCATAAGAAGTACATAATACACAGGGAAAATTATACCAGATGAAAATATGTATCAATTCAAAGAAACAGAGTAACAGAAATGATAAATATGTGGATAAATATATAAAAACTTTATCATATTTTAAAAATCTCCTTATAATTGTTTAAAATAAAAATAACAATAACAAATATAAACAGTGGGGTTTATAATATATGTATAAGTTAAATTATGAGTACAGTGGCGCAAAGACTAGCATAAGGAAAATGGAAGTATACTCTCAGGCTTATGAAGGTATACACTACTACTTAAAATAGACTTAATTAATTAAAGATGCATAATGTAAGCCAAAAAGTCACCAGTAAAAAGTTAATAAACGCAGAGTTAATAAGGCAGTAAAGGAGATATGATAGAATCATAGAAGATACTCAATCCAAAGAAATTCAGAAAAACAGGAAAAATGGGAACAAAGAAATAGCTGAAAAAGGGAACATAAATAACCAAGATGGTAGATTACAACCCAGTCATATCAATAATCACCTTAAATGTAAATTTTCTAAACACCTCACTAAATGTAGAGATAGTAAAAACTGGATTAAAAAGTGGGACCTAACTATGTGCTTTTAACATGACACCTACTTTAAATATGTAGAAAAGTATAGAGTAAAAATTTTAAAATACCCAGGAAAAGATATATTATGCTAATACCAATCAAAAGAAATTAAAATGACTATACTAATATTAAAATATTAGTATATACTAATTGATACTAGAGCAAGAAATATTATCAGAGATAATGTAATTATTTTTTAATAATAAAGAATTCTAGTAATCAAACGTACATAACAATATTCAATGTTTTTCACCTCAAACAGAGCTTTAAATACATGAAGCATACTTTTGGTTTCCAATCTGACATGTAAAATGTTTGGAAGCTGTCACTGTCCCAACAACTAGTAAAAAGCTGAACAAACTGAAAAAATCAACCTTTCTTCTTAGCTCCATCAGAGATGTGAGGTCATAGTGCAAACTGCTGCATCCCGAATTGGGGAAGCAGACAGATAAATACAGAGAATCACAACTTGCCAGAGCAGAAACCCCTGAGCAGAAACACGTATGGGAACCAGTGCTGGGTTCCTTTTATCCAATACCTCATGTTCAGCTACCAAGAAAAAAATCACAAGGCATACTAAACAGTAAAAACACACTTTGAAGAAACAGCAAGCATCAGAACCAAACTCAAATATGGAAAGGATGTTGGAATTATCAGACTGAAAACTTAAAACAGCTATTATTTTATTTTAACTAGAGTCCATATTTTATTCAAATTTCCTTAGTTTTTACCTAATGTCTCGAGTTCAGAATCCCATCCAAGATAGCACATTGCTTGTAGTTTTTATGTCTCTTTGGGGGTCACAGACTTTACTCCTTTTATTTATTTTTTTGAAGTAGAGTTGATTTACAATGTTGTGTTAGTTTCTAGTGTATAGCAAAGTGATTCAGTTGTACATATATATTGATACATTTTTTTTCATATTCTTTTCCATTATGGTTTATTACAAGGTACTGAATACAGTTCCCTGTGCTATACAGTAGGACCTTGTTGTTTATCTCTTTTTTATATAATAGTTTGTTTCTGCTAATCTCAAACTTCTAAATTGTCCCTCCCCCACCCCCTTTCCATTTTGGTAACCATAAGTTTGTTTTCTATGTCTGTGAGTCTGCTTCTGTTTCATAAATAAATTCAGTTGTGTTATATTTTAGATTCACATATAAGTGATAGCGTATGTTATTTGTCTTTCTCTTTCTGACTTACTTAGTATGGTAATCTCTAGGTTCATCCATGTTGCTGCAAATGACATTATTTCATTCTAATCTATGGCTGAGTAGTATTCCATTGTGTATATATACCACGTCTTCTTTACCCATTCATCTGTCAATGGACATTTAGGTTGCTTCCATATCTTGGCTACTGTAAATACTGCTGCTATGAACACTGGGGTGTGTGTATCTTTTCAGATTATAATATATGCCCGGGAGTGGAATTTGCTGGATCATATGGCAACTCTATATTTAGTTTTTTGAGGAAATTCCATACTGTTTTCCATAGTGGCTGCACCAACTTACATTCCCACTAACAGTGTAAGAGAGTCCCCTTTTCTCCACACCCTCTCCAGCATTTGTTATTTGTAGATTTTTTTAATGATGGCCATTCTGACTGGTGTGAGGTGATACCTCATTGTAGTTTTGATTTGCATCTCTCTAATAATTAGTGATGAAGAGCATATTTCATGTGCCTATTGGCCATCTGTATGTCTTCTCTGGAGAAATGTCTGTTTAGGTCTTTGGCCCATTTTGTTGATTGGGTTGTTGTTTTTTCTGTTATTGAGTTGTATTAGCTGTTTGTATATTTTGGAAATTAAGCCCTTGTCCATCAAATCATTTGCAAATATTTTCTCCCAGTCCATAGATTATCTTTTTGTTTTCTTTGTTTCCTTTTCTATGCTAAAACACCTATTATTAATATGCTAAGGGTTCTAATGGATAAAGTAGATGGGCCATGTAAGCAGAGAGATGGAAATACTAAGGAAGAATAAAAAAGAAAAATAAATGTTAGAGATCAAAGACACTATTTAACAGAAATTAAAAATTCTTTTGAGGGGCTCTTTAGTAGACTGACATGGCTGAGAAAATATCTGAGCTTGAGGATAACTCAATAGAAATTTCCAAAACTGAAAGACAAAGAGAAAAAAGACTGGAAAAAAAAAAAAGAGTAAATAAAATACATAAAGCAGAATACAAATTCCAAGCGTATATGAAACTTTCACTAAGAGCATATTCTAAACTAAAACAGTCTTAATAAGAGGAGGATTCAAATCAAGCAAAATATAATCTCTGATCAGAGGAAAATTAAATTATAATCAGACACACATAAAAGTATAAAGTTGGATCATTATTGTATGCTATATACAAAAATTAAGTCAAAATGAATCAAAAACCTAAATATAAGAGAAAAAGTATAAAATTCTTAGAAGAATTCTTAGAAGAAAATATAAGGGTAAATCTTAGTGACCTTGAATTTTCCAAGAGATTGTTAGATATGACACCAAAAGCATGAGTAACAAAACAAAAAAATAGATAAATTATGCTTTATCAAATTAAAAACTTCTGTGATTCAAAATCCACCATCAAAAAAGTGAAAAGACAATCCACAGAAAATATTTGGAAATCATATATTTGACAAGGATATATAAAGAGCACTTGCAATAATTAAAAATCCAATGAGAGTTGCACAACAATGTGAATGTACTTAGTGCCACTGAACTGCACAGTTAAATATGGTTAAAATAGTATGCTTTATATTATGTGACTTTTACCACAATAAAAAAAATTAAAAAATGGCAAAGAATGTGAATAGACTTTGTTCCAAACAAGATACACAAATGGCCAATAACCACACAAAAATACACGTAGCATCGTTAATCATCAGGGAAATGCAAACTGAAACCTCAATAAGATACCACTTCACACCCATTAAGTTGGCTAGAATCAAAAAGTCACATAACAAGTCTCATAGAAGATGTAGAAAAATCAGAATCCCTGTACACTGTTGATGGGAAAGAATACTGTCTATATTTGTAAATGACATGATCACATAGGCAGAAAAGCATAAGAAATCTACAACATAGCTAAAACTAATAAGTGAGCTTAGCAAAGTTGCATGTTAAAAGACCAGTGTATAAACATCTTATTACTTACCTGTTACTGTATAATAAATTACTTCAAAATTTAATGACACAATAAACATTTATTACCCGACTGTTCAGTGGGTCAGGAATCTGGGTCAGGCTTAGCTGGGTGCCTCTTCCTCAAGATCTCTCAAAAGGAGGCAATTGAGCTGTTGGCCTAAATTGTGGTCCCTTCTGAAGGCTTTACTAGAAGAGCATCTGCTTCCAAAATTTTTCACATTGTTGTTGACTTCATTCAGATACTTGTGAGCTTGTGTACTGAGGGCTCTAGTTCCTTGCTGAGTGTTGTCTGGAGGCCTACCTTTTTTTTTTTTTTTTTTCAATCTTGGTAATTTCTCCATAGTGCAGCTCATAACACAGCAACTAGTTTCCCTCAGAGTGAGAGCTTCAAGAGAGTGAGAGAGGAAGGCATAGTATTTTTGAAATGTAAGTGATATCCATCAATTTTTTCACCTTCTGGGATTTCCCTGGTGGTGCAGTGGCTAAGAATCTGCCTGCCAGTGCAGGGGACATGGGTTTGAGCCCTGTCCCGGGAAGATCCCACATGCTGCAGAGCAACTAAACCTGTGTGCCACAACTGCTGACCCTGCACTCTAGAGCCCGTGCACTGCAATGAAAAGTAGTTCCTCCTTGCAGCAACTAGAGAAAGCCCATACACAGCAATGAAGACCCAACGCAGCCAATAAATAAATAAATAATTTTTTTCACCTTCTGTTTATTGGAAGTGAGTCTCTATAACCAGCTAACACAAAATGCCACAGATACCTGGACTTGGCATCATTTGCAGCCATTTTAGAGGCTATCAACCACAAACATCAATTTCATTTCTTTACTAAAACAGTAAATAATTGGAAATTAAAATTAAAGGAAAACCACCACTAACAATAGCATTAAAATTATTAAATATGTAGGAATAAATTTGACAAATTATGTTCAAGATGAGTACACTGAAAACTAGTAAACATTGCTGAGAGAAATTAACAAAGACCTAAAGAAATGCAGAGGTAACTATGTTCATGGATTGGGAGACTCAATGTTGTTAAAATGTGAGTTCTTCCAAAAGTGATCTATAGACAGAAGACAATCTGATGCAGGACCTTAGCAGATATTGTAGTAATTGACAAGCTGACTTTAAAATTATATGGAAATACGAAGGACCTAGAATAACCAAAACAGTTTTAAAATAGAATAGTCACCAAACTTACCCGATTTCAAAACTTAATATAAAGTCGCAAAGATCAAGGCAGTGTGGTATTGGTTTAAAGATAAAGTATAGATCAGTAGTCTAGGAAAGAGGGCATAGAAAGAAACCTTCATGTATATACGGTCAATTTATTTCCAGTAACACTGCCAAGACAAGTCAATGAGGAAGGTACAGTTTCTTCAAGTATTGCTGAAACTGTTACATAGCCATAAGAAAAAAAATTCACCCTAACCTTTACTTCATACCATATTCAAATAATTTTAAATGGCTCATAGAACAAAATGTTAGAGGCTTGACCATAAAACTTCTAGAAGAAAATATAGGTGAAAATATTAGTGATATACTATATTAGGCAAAGATTTCTTGAAGAAAACACAAAAGCATAAGTTATAAAGAAAAAAGATGATAAATTGGACTTCATCAAAATTAAAAATTTTGCTCTTCAAGAAATTCTCCTTAATAAAAAGAAAATGCAAATCACAGGATGGGAAAAAATGTTTGCAAAACATATCAGTAAAAGGACTTGTGCCTAGAATACAGAAAACATCCTTAAAACTCAATGATAGGAAGAAAATAAACTGATTAAAGCAAAACAGATTTTAACAAACCCTTCACCAAAAAAGATGTATGAAAGACAAATAGGCACATGAAAAAATGCTCAATATTTTTAGCCATTAGGGAAATGGAAATTTAGAATGACAACGACAAATCCACTAGAAAGGCTGAAATTAAGGAGTCTAGAAGAAGGAAAGCCTGTCATTTGTGACAACATGGATGAACCTTGAGGGCATTATGCTAAGTGAAATAAGTCCGACAAAGCATGACAGATACTGTGTGATACCACTTATATGTGGAATCTAAAAAAGGTGAACTCACAAAAAACAGTGGAATGATGGGAAGGTGGTGAAGATGGGCAGAAGTTGGTCAAAGGGTACAAACTTCTAGCTATTAGATAAATAAATTCTGAGGATCTAATGTACAGCATGGTGATTATAGTTAATTATACTCTAATACACACTCGAAAGTTGCTAAGACATTAAGATCTTAAATGTTTGCACCACAGGGGAAAAATTGGTAATTATGTGACAAGATGGAGGTGTTGGCTAATGCCCCGATGGTAATCATTTTGGAATATGTAAGTGTATCAAATCAACAAGCTATATACCTTAAACTTATAAATGTTGTTATACACAATAAATCTGGGGAAAAAATTAAATAGACTGAACCTACTAAGTGTTGGCAAAGATATGGAGGAACTGGATCTCCTATACACTGCTGGTTGGAATATAGACTAATGCAACTACTTTGGAATATATTTTGGCAATTTCTTCAAAACTCAATAATACACCTAAAATATAACACAGCTAACCCACCCCTAGGTATTTATGAAAGCATCTATCCATACAAATAATTGCACACAAATATTCACAGTATCTTCAGTAGCCACAAACTGGAAATAACTGAAACGTCGATAAATAAGAGAAAAGATAAACAAAATTTTATATATCCATATAGTGAAATAAGAACAAGCTATTGATCTATGCATCGATATGGGTGGCTCTCAAAATAATTATACTGAGTGAGAGAAACTAGGCAAAATAATGTAGATAGCACTTTAGATATGATTAGTTTACTGTATGTCAATTTTACTTCAATAAGGCTGTTTTAAAAAAGAGTACATACTGCATGATTCCATTTAAAGAAAATTCTAGAAAATGCAAACTATAGTGACAGCAGATCAGTGATTTCCTAAGGATGGGAAAATGAGGACTAGAGGGATAGATGGATGTCAAAGTGATACTTGAAAACTTTGGGGAATTACAGATAAGTTAATTATCTTGATTTTGTTAATGGTAGCACACTTATACACACACACATGTCAAAAACTTAAACAATTGTACATCTTAAATAAGTCTAGGTTATTATATGTCAATTATAATTCTATAAATCTGTAAAAATATACTATTCTGAATGTTAAAATCAAAGTAGAAGTAATTTTCTTGAGAGATTCCCCTACATAACTCTTTTTCATGATCCTCTGCCCAGTCATCATCAATATCTAATTGAAATAAGTGATTTGTAATGAAGAATGAAAATATGAGGTGTTGCTCCAGTTTAAGTATTGCTGTAGTCAATTTGGGCTGATACAACAGAATACCACAGACTGGATGGCTTCTAAACATTAGACACTTATTTCTCACAGTTCTGGAGTCTGGAAGTCCAAGATAAAGGTGCTACCACAGTGGAATTCTGGTGAAAGCCTTCTTCTGGGGTGCAGATGGCCATTTTCTCAGTTATATCCTTACTTGGTGGATAGAGGGCCAGAGAGCTCTCCAGAGTCCCTTTTATAAGGGCATTAATCTCATCCATGAGGGCTCCACTATCATTACTTAAGTAATTTCCAAAGACCCCACCTCCTTATACTATCACACTGAGGGGTTTAGACTTGAAATATATGAATTTGGGTGGGGTGGACACAAACATTCAGTCCATAACAGGTATCTCATGCCTTCATGAATATTCATGTATTGATTAAATCAATGCCATTTTTTAAGTTACTAAGGCAACTGATATTAAGAGACTGTAAAATATTTTTAAATGCCCATAAATTAACGGTGCTACTGAAAAAAATTTCTCAGGCTGAAGTATATATGATGGTATTTAAACCATTGTTAACATTTCATAATTTTGAGGGAACTGCCATTTCACATTCATATTTACAAAGATGAAGTATGACCCAATGAGGACCACACAAACCACCCAAGTATAATTTTATCCTACCCCCACTCTGCCTTTCAATCTTTCTTTTTTTCTCTTCCTCCTTCGCTTTCTTCCTCCTTCCTTCATTCCTTCCTTTCTTTCAGAGCTCTTTTCTCCTTTAATATAATATATAAATAGCCTATTATTAACTGTTGCCCTCCAATTGAATGTCAGTGCTCTGAGAATAGAACATTGTATATATTCTCTGCTTGCTTGGCTACCAGTTTTTAGGTTACTTCTTTCTTGGTTTCCTCTAGCAGACTGCAACTATAGATTCTATTCTGGAAGCAACAGAAACCATTTTGAGCCAAGTAAGCAGGGGGCTATTTGAGAATAACTTGGAGTCTCCCAGTACTGACAACTGACTGACCAGATGTGAACAGCAGGCAGTAGCACAGAGGGTTGGCTGTCAAAATTACTGTCAAGCCCATAGCTCAGCACCAATATGATCTTATGCCCCTCCACACTGACTGTGACAAATCTGATTAATTGTATCATGTGATCAATTTGTGTCACTCACTCAAGGTTCAAAGTTCTTGCAGTGTCTGGTCAACTATGCTTGTATTTCATGCCTACCTCTGTTTTAATATAGTCTTAGAAGGAGGCATCAGGAGGGCACTGGGACTGGAAGTTTCCCTTTCATCAAGACTATAACAGTAATGTCTCCTAAAAGTAGCATTATCCTATAATTTATTATTCAAATAAGTACACATTTGAGAGTAAAAAGGGTACTATTAATATTTATTCTAGAACAACTGGTGTAAACAAGATGATCTCTAGAATACAGGGAGGTGTGGTTAACTAACCAAAAAGGGTATTAGGACAGAAATTTTAAAAAGATACGGTTGGATGTTGGTGGGACAAAAAAAGATCATAGGTTTGGTTTTTTTTGTTTGTTTTTTCATTTGTTTGTTTTCAATAATTCTACTTCCTCTGAATCAGGAAAAGCATCTCAGTGGTTTACCTCCAAGATTCTTCCCATGGGAAAATATGGGAGCCCTTCAGTCTATTTCCCGCTTTTACCTTTCCATTCTCATCCTGGTTCTTGAAGACACCTGTGTCCATAATCCATCGCAGTTTACTCACCTGGAACAGACATAATGAGAGGCCCTATAACACTAGAGTTTTCCCCAACTTGGGAAAGTTTTTGATAGTTTCCTACTTGAAGGCAGGGAACTGGATTGTACAATGCTTTGAATTTCCTGCCAGCTCTCAATCCATTCCTCTAGTAGTGAATCCTATTACTTGTCAGCTCATTGGATTCTTGGATCTCTTTATAGCCTGGCTTTGGGGTCTTTGAAACAAAAGTGTTTCAAACACTTGTTTGAAACCCTTTGGCCTCACTTTAGACTAGCTCATTGATCATAAGTACCTGTTTTTCTAATGAGTCATTAAAAGTGAAAGTGATTTATTGTGACAGGATTATGTGGTTCCCGACACTGGGAGGATATTGAATCCAAAGCGTGACACCAATAAGAATAAAATATGCTCACCCTCCTCTTCTTGACCAGTGGCACATTTTCTAACATGGAAGAGTCAAAGGGATAATGTCCTCAGCTGGTAATTAGTCACTTTACTGTAACTTAAAAAAAGTCCTGGTAGAATTTCTCAGCTCTAATAAATCAAGAGTTCATAGGATCGCTATTTATGCTAATGGGTAGCTTGACTTTTAATGAGGCTTTATAATTAATTAATCTACTCACTGAAGGTATGTGGACTCCTGGTTTATAATTACAGCCTCTAGTTTTCAAAGGTAAAACCAATATTTACCCCTGTATGCCCCCTGCCAAAGGGCTGCAACAGCCATTGGCTGGTAAATATTCATTTATACTGACAGCAAAAATATTTTACACGGAGCTCCAAATCTGCAGTCTCCCAGCTGTCAGCTTGGTGGTAAACTGGTAAACTGCTGAGAGCTGCTGGCTGGGGACGGGTGGATTTGAGCTGAATAAAATAATACATCAATATGGAAATAGAAATGATTTTTTCCTTTTTTGATATTTCTCTTTATATCTCTGTCTCTGTGTCTCTCTCTGTATTGGGGGAGGGGGGAAGCTGCTACTCTTTCTTTGGAAAGCTTTGTCATAAGTTTTTTTTTTTGCAGTACGCGGGCCTCACTGCTGTGGCCTCTCCCGTTGCGGAGCACAGGCTCCGGACGCGCAGGCTCAGCGGCCATGGCTCACGGGCCTAGCCACTCTGAGGCATGTGGGATCTTCCCGAACCGGGGCACGAACCCGTGTCCGCTGCATCGGCAGGCAGACTCTCAACCACTGCGCCACCAGGGAAGCCCTGTCATAAGTTTTTATGTCAGAATTTTTACCATTTGTTGAGTACTACGTTTCAAGCCTCTACTAAGTGTTTTACATGGATTATCTCTTTAAACCCTCACAAAACACCCATGAGGAACATATTCTTATTATATTCATTATAAAAATAAGGACACTGAGGCTTAGAGAAGTTTAATAATTTGCCCAAGTTTATAATTCTAATAGATAAACTATTTGAAGCAGAAATGTCTGACCCTAGAGCTTCTTTAAAATATGAAAGAAGCTCAGTTTACTTGGTGGGTGGTTAAGAGCTTGGCTTAGATCAGAATATCTTCTACCTCAGAAGATCCCAGGTACCATGTTTTTAAGACATAATTCAAACTATTGTCTACTTATGTGTACATGTATAAAAATATTTAATTTTCTCATAATATCAATAAATTAGCTTAAGAACAAAAATGACTTCACATTGAAGGTGGTAGCTCAAATTCCTTTGGGTATGGTTTCTATCTGTGTAAATGGATCTTAGTTCCAGTCGGATTCCTGCTCAACTATTTTCAAAGTCTGGGTGATCTGGTGACTCCATTTTCACTGTTCTAGGTGCTGCATCCCCTCCTTCAGGAGGACAAACACCTCAGTTCCTTTCTAGTCCTTCTGGCAGTTTCATTGTACAGTTACTTTAAATGTTTCTGTTGTCTCTGGAAGGCTGCATGGACTTTAAAAGCCTGATAGATCCCAGCAGAGCATGTTTTAAAGATGATCCTGGAAATACTAACTTGCAAATGACTGAAATTTGATTATACCAACATTCTTCCTGAAAGCATAACAGATAATTTATAGATTTCACAAAGTGCAATTTAATGCACATAATTTTTCTCAAGGGTTTATCAGATAAAGAATTTGTGGTTTGTTCCTGATATGAATGCTCCCTGAAGTTGAATCTTTAAGAATATATTATAGCCAATTAAGATAAACTATTTTAACAAAGGTAGCTTAGTCATTATTCCATCCAAGGATTGTTTTATAGGCCAGATTTGTCATTATTTCTGCTTTACTTGGATCTATGTGTACCTAATTGGGGTTTCGGTATGTTAGTGGACTGGGTCTGCTAACAGGGCCTTGATATATATATTTATATATATATAAATATATATATATTTTTTGTCAATGGAAATGCTCACCTTTAGGATAAAATGGAGGGGAGCCCAATGTATGAGCCAACTAAGCCCAACTAACTCACCAAAAATGCAAGACATTTTAACTATTTGCCATTATTTAGATGCAAAAAGTGGAGGTATTGTCATTTTTTAAATAAAGCTTAGTAGACAAGGATTAATTTTACTTAAAGAAAATATTTACTTTATATACCATGTTGTTTTCCCTAGCTAGTGAACTTTTTCTCTTTGCCATTCTCACTTGTCACTAATTCACATTTAAAACCTCAGTCAATTTTTACTTGCCTTCACTTTTCTTACCTGTTATGTCTTTCAGAATTCCCTCCTTTTTTCTCCATCTCTAACCTAATTGAAAACCTCTCAGCTGAGCATAAATTTGTTTAGTAGCTCCTTAATCTGTTAACTGCTCTCTTTCCTGCTCACTACTGAATTTATCTTTCTAAATTACCAGTTTTATCAAATCACTCCTTCAATCAAGAATCATGCATACTTTTCCATTGTGTTAATGTTTTATGACAGGCCTGATATTTAAGAACTACTTGATTTTCACTGCTTTTTCCCTCTAGTATAAATTTCTTCTTAATCCCTATATGTAGCCTCTGTTTTACACATGGAACATTTCGTCCCTAACAAATCATGATCATTGATGAGACTGGACTCATTTTTTGGTTTTGTTATATCAACCTGTCCTAACTTTATTGTTACAATTATTTTATGACATTTTGTCTATTGTGGTAGGCTGAATAATGGCCCTCTTCAAAGATGTCCATGTCCTAATTCCTGAAACCTGTGTGTATGTTACCTGACATGGCAAAAGGCACTTTTGTGGATGTGATTATGTCATGAACCTTGAGATGGTTAGATTAGCCTGGATTATCCAGGCTAATCACATGAGTCCTTAAAAGAGGAGAACCTTGGGCTTCCCTGGTGGCACAGTGGTTGAGAGTCTGCCTGCTAATGCAGGGGACACGGGTTTGAGTCCTGGTCTTGGAGGATCCCACATGCTGCGGAGCAACTGGGCCCGTGAGCCACAACTACTGAGCCTGCGCGTCTGGAGCCTATGCTCCACAACAAGAGAAGCCGCGGCAGTGAGAGGCCCGTGCACCGCAATGAAGAGTGGCCCCCGCTCACCACAACTAGAGAAAGCCCTCGCACAGAAACGAAGACCCAACACAGCCAAAAATTAATTAATTAATTAATTTTTTTTAAAAAAAAAAGAGGAGAAGCTTTCCCAGCTGAGTTCAAAGTCAGAGAGAGATGCAACCTTGCTGGCTGCAAAGATGGAAGAAGGGGGCTATGAGCCAAGGAATGAAGACAGCTTCCAGAAGCTGAAAAGGCAATGAAATGGTTTCTCCTCTAGAGCCTCCAGAAGGGTCTCACTGGGCTAAAATAAAGATGTTGGTAAGGCTGTGCCCCATTTTAAACTTCTGTTCTAGAACTATAACATAATAAATTTGTGTTGTTTTAAGTTTGTGGCAATTCGTTACAGTAGCAAAAGGAAATTAATACATCTATTGACTTAGTCTCTTCCCCCAATGGACTTGGAGCTCCTTGACTTGGGGACTGCAAAACAGAGTTCCCACATTCATTATCACGTTTCTTTTAACAGAACCCTGATATTTTTTTCAGGAATGCAGTAGGCCCAGCTTCCTTTGCAGTTGTGTGACCGTGTGTCTAAGTTATAAAAGGGAAGTGCTATGAGAAAACCTTCCAATAAAATTGACTCAGCTAGGAAAATTGACTATCTCCCTCTCCTTTCTGCTGCTCGTCTGAAATATAGAAATGATTACTGGAGCTCCTTCAGCCATACTGGACTGTGAGGTGACTTAGAATATGAAATAGGGAAGCCAGCTCTGAGGATGGCAGTACCGAGAGACAGGTGTGTGGGTCCCTGATGGAGCTGTGGTGCCACAAAACCTGTCCTGGTTAGCCGACCCTTGGACCTTTCTAAGGAGAGGTAAAACAAAAACAAAACGTCAATCTTATTTAAGCTTCTGTAAATTTGCCCTTTTTCATTTCTGTGAAGCCAAGTCTAATAAATACTAATACAAACAGTGTTGACTCTCCATGGAATCCCAGCACAGTGCCTGGCACAGAGCATTTGCTCAATAAATCCTTGATGAATGGATATCTTAGCTCTTCTTTGCCTAAAGTCACTCATTTTTCAGGGCCTATATCTCTATGAAAATATTGGGATTGTTTTTGTCCCAATTAGCCTCAGTCTGGGTGGACTGAGTAGTGTCCCTGTGAAATTCATGTCTACCCAGAACCTCAGAATATGACCCTATTTGCAAATAGGATCTTTGCAGGTGTAATTAAGATGAAGTCATACTGGATTAGCGTGGGCCTTAAGTACAATGAAGGTGTCCTTGTAAGAAGAGGAGAGGACACAAATAGACACAGGAAAGAAGGCCATGTGATGACAAAAGCAGAGTTTGGAATGATGCAGCTTTGCCTCAAGGAAACGCCAAGGAATGTGGGAGCCAACAGAAGGTAGCAAGAGGCAAGAAAGGATTCTCCTCTCAGGCCTTCAGAAGCATCATGGCCCTGCTGACTCCTTGATTTTGGACATCTACTCTCTAGAAATGTGGGGGAATAAATATCTGTCATTTTAAGCCACCTAGTTTGCTAATTTGTTACAGCAGTCCTAGGAAACTAATACACCCTTCTTTGCAATAATATATTCAAAATGCTTAGAATAGTTGCTGTGTCATAAATGCACAGATGTTAGACTTTGTATTACTATCATCATTATTACTTTCTATGCTATTTTGGTCACTGAACCTCATACTATTAGTTGAAATTGTTTTCAGGTATAATTTTTTTTTTTTTTTTTT